>NC_054712.1:29957530-30077304 GCF_016097555.1 Gigantopelta aegis
TCAACCGGAAATTATTGCCCAAAATTCTCCTAAAGATCGGTTGTAATTGTTTAATAAATATTTTTGTTTTCTTACAGTGAAAAAAGGCGTGCAAGACTGAGTCCACTTCGTTACACACAAGGCATTCCGGAGTGGGCTCAATCTTCCAATCGTATAGATGTTTTCTCACTGCAATTACGTTTCTTATCATTTTATAAATTAAATCATAATCTGGATTTTCAATGTAACCGGAATTTAGTGTTTTCCAAATGTTTTGCCAATTTATGGTTTCATTAAAAGCTGTTTCCCACCTGGTCTTAAACGATGCATCTTTGTAAGTTCTAGATAACAAGGCTGTGTAAATGTCTTTTGTCCATTGAAGGTGCTAGAGTCCCCCATCCCGCCCGCAATCAACCGAGTTGGAGTGCATATTCAAATGTAGGGTCGCTGTTCCGTGTCAGTTGAACGCTAGCGGGGGGAGGTGTTGGTAGCGTCTAAAGTTTAGGCTTGGTGAACTGGACGAAGTGGAATATAACTTTAACAATTTCTTGCTTATGATGTTTATCTGGATTAAGTAGTGAGTTAGGGGTAATTATAGTGGCAGGGTTAGCTTTAGTTAGTGATTCTTGCTTTATTTTTCTGTGATTGTGGTGCAGCGCGCAGTCTAGAAGGTAATGTTGCATATCTTCTGGAGTGCAGCACTCACAGTTAGTACTTTTATTGGTTATTGTGAACGAACAGCTATTAAGTTGCATTGATTCCCCTATTCGAAGTTTAGTAATAGTTTTATCTATACGAGAGGTTAAATGTTTAGGTCTTAAAGAGTTAGCTATTGGTTTAATATTATAATGCCATGTATTAGGTGTTTGGTCCTAGTTTTCTTGCCATTTGTTAATGTAGTGTTTCCTAGCTTCGGACACGAGTTCATTGATGCCTTTTGGAAGTGTTTTAATTCTGTTAGTGCTGGTGATTGATAGTGCTGTTTTGGCTCCATTGCCAATTATTCCTACGAGAGCTGGGACCCATTCGAAGACTACATTAAGTTTAAGTTGGATTATTTCATTGAGTACACTATGGATAGTTGCTATTATGTCTGGTCTAGTAAATTTATTTGTTTGAAGTGACTGTATAGAGCTGAGACTATCAGAGTAGATGACGCTTTTAGTATATTTTTGAGTTTTAATCCAAATGAAAGCTTCATGTATGGCTGTCAGTTCTGCTGTGTATACTGATAAGTTATCTGACAGCCTAACATATTTATCTAGTTTAGAGTGTCTGGGTAGTTTTTCTTCTACTACTGCAAAGCCAACCCTACGGTTATCTGGATTTTTAGAGCCATCTGTGTAGATGTGGATGTGCTCGGGATAGTTTTCATTAGCTGCGGCTTCGAACAGGATTTTTTTAAAGGGTGGAAATGGAGTTCCGTCGGTAGCTTTTTTTTAATTATTAGATAAGGTGTGTGGCAATCTACTGGCTGATTGACATGGTATACTCGGGGGTGACTCAATTTTCCAATCACAAAGATGTTTTCTAACTGCAATTACATTTCTAATCATTTTATAAATTAAATCAAAATTATAATTTTCAATTAAGCTGGAATTTAGTGTCTGTCAAACATTTTTCCAATTTATGCTTTCAGTAAAAATGGTTTCTCATCTGGCCTTAAACGATGCGTCTTTGTGAGATCGTAGTAACAAAACTGTGTATATGTCTTTAGTTTTCGCGACTGTCATGTCATGTATCACCTATGTTGATACGAAAGATGGCGTCTAAGTTACCATCAAAGTTGTCTTCATTCTTTAATGTCCATAATAAAGGTCGCGGAAAGTTGTCCTGTAGGTCTTTTATTTGGCGATAAAATTCCGCGCTAGTCTAGCAACCAGCGGAGTTTAACATAGGTCGAGATACATCGAAATATTTGTCTTGGGGTCAGGGGTCAGGATTCAGGAAACCAATGTTGACATTGTGGCAAATTAGTGCGGGCTGAGACATTTCTCGCTGAAAACACGCGTTTTTGGGGTGAAACATATGAAAAAGTAAAAATGCGTGAAATGTAAAATCCCAAAGCATATACAAACAACAGGTCTAATTATTAATTTTAAAAACTTTATTAGACTTAAATGTCTTATATTATATGATCATTTAGACCATATCAACTAAATTTATTGTATTTATTTGTTTAACTGGTCAGTACATAAGAAAAGGTACACCCAAAAATAACGTCTTCGAGCAACAAATGTGCATAACAAACCAAAATTAAACTTAGGCTGGTTATAACTATCTTCTTGAATTAAAATCTCAGATTGTCAGATAATGAAAAATAAAGAAAATATTTACAATAAAAACAAATTCAGTACTGACCAAAGTATGACAAGTGTATGACCAAAGTATGACAAGTGTATGGCCAAAGTATGTCAAGTATATGACCAAAGTATATGACCAAAGTATGACAAGTGTATGACCAAAGTATGACAAGTGTATGATCAAAGTATGACAAATGTATGACCAAATTATGACAAGTGTATGACCAAAGTATGACACGTGTATGACCAAAGTATGACAAGTATATGACCAAAGTATGACACGTGTATGACCAAAGTATGACACGTGTATGACCAAAGTATGACACGTGTATGACCAAAGTATGACACGTGTATGACCAAAGTATGACAAGTGTATGACCAAAGTATGACAAGTGTATGACCAAAGTATGACAAGTGTATGACCAAAGTATGACACGTGTATGACCAAAGTATGACAAGTATATGACCAAAGTATGACACGTGTATGACCAAAGTATGACAAGTGTATGACCAAAGTATGACACATGTATGACCAAAGTATGACACGTGTATGACCAAAGTATGACACGTGTATGACCAAAGTATGACACGTGTATGACCAAAGTATGACACGTGTATGACCAAAGTATGACAAGTATATGACCAAAGTATGACACGTGTATGACACGTGTATGACCAAAGTATGACAAGTATATGACCAAAGTATGACACGTGTATGACCAAAGTATGACAAGTATATGACCAAAGTATGACACGTGTATGACACGTGTATGACCAAAGTATGACAAGTATATGACCAAAGTATGACACGTGTATGACCAAAGTATGACACGTGTATGACCAAAGTATGACACGTGTATGACCAAAGTATGACACGTGTATGACACGTGTATGACCAAAGTATGACAAGTATATGACCAAAGTATGACACGTGTATGACCAAAGTATGACACGTGTATGACCAAAGTATGACACGTGTATGACCAAAGTATGACACGTGTATGACCAAATTATGACAAGTGTATGACCAAAGTATGACAAGTATATGACCAAAGTATGACAAGTGTATGACCAAAGTATGACACGTGTATGACCAAAGTATGACAAGTATATGACCAAAGTATGACAAGTATATGACCAAAGTATATGACCAAAGTATGACAAGTATATGACCAAAGTATGACACGTGTATGACCAAAGTATGACAAGTATATGACCAAAGTATGACAAGTATATGACCAAAGTATGACACGTGTATGACCAAATTATGACAAGTATATGACCAAAGTATGACAAGTATATGACCAAAGTATGACAAGTATATGACCAAAGTATATGACCAAAGTATGACAAGTATATGACCAAAATATGACACGTGTATGACCAAAGTATGACAAGTATATGACCAAAGTATGACAAGTATATGACCAAATTATGACACGTGTATGACCAACTATTATAGAATCTAGAAAGGTCCACGATGCACAGCAATATGTAGCCAAGAGTGAAAATGCCATGTATACTCAGTGAGAAGTACAGCTTTAGTTTAATCGCGTTCATTGCCTGCAGTCTGCTGTGTCAGTACCATAGTAGAGGTACTATACCTCAATACGGTCAGTGGGTTAGAGCAAAATCATCAACTAATGTCCAACAGTTACATGCGGCAGAACAAACATAACCATTTGATTTATGTATGCAATCTTCTACACAACTATTCAGTTGTACAGGAACAAACACTAATAGTTAAGAAGTATGGGGCTACAACTCACTAGTTATACATGATGACTTACAGTCTCAGGTTATGTTGGATCTATCATGTCATTGATTGCAAAACTGGTAAAGATATGGAGAAACATGCAGCAGAAAACTATATTTTGTAAAAGGCAAGCTTTTCCTCAGCAGTTGCACAATGAAGAGTGTTAAAAGGCACAGTCCCAACAAAATACCATATTCAACAATAATTGCTGTTTTGTTCACAAAGCTTTTAAATTATTATTATGTAGAAGCATTCCGTACCATTAAACAAAATGCAGATTTGTTTTTGTTACCTGTCCAAAGAATGAGATGGTTGTAGCAAATCTTGTCAGACAAAATACATTGGAAAGAACAGTGAATCTCTGGGAAAATTTCAATTGCATTACCATATATATCACGAACAGGGGTAAACTTTTCCAGACTGGCATTCTTACTAGTATGACCGTTTAACGAAACTGTCCTAAGTTTGCTGTCCTTGTTTCCAACTAATAGTTACACACAGCCTTTTAACAACTTTGAATACAATTTCTTGTTTGCTACATGTAGTTTTTAACATCAGTGTTTGTGGATAACACAATGTGTTTCTGGTCATCCTAAGGTCTGTAGTTATCTAAACTAGATTTTACCTCCCAATAGTTTGACACGTACAGAACAAAAGAGATCTTTTAGGAAGTAAGATGAAGTTAGAGCTACTACAAGCATTAGGATAACGGAAACACATTGCATATGTAGACACTGATATTCTAAACCGGAAAGATATTTAATATTTAATTTTAGTTGTAAAGGCTCTATGAGTTTGAAACACGTTTCAATGACAGTAAACTGTTGCTGAGATATATTTCTATCTTCTGCAAACAAGTAAAGTTTGTTTTATTTGACGACGCCACTAGAGCACATTGATTTTTTATCTTATCATCGGCTATTGGACGTCAAACATATGGTCATTCTGACACCGTTTTTTTTTAGAGGAAACCCGCTGTCGCCATATAGGCTACTCTTTGTTGCGCTTCCCACAGGCAGGATAGCACAAACCATGGCCTTTGTTGAACCAGTTATAGATAACTAGTCGGTGCAAGTGGTTTACACCTACCCATTGAGCCTTGCGGAGCATTCACTCAGGGTTTGGAGTCGGTATCTGGATTAAAAATCCCATGCCTCGACTGGGATCCGAACCCAGCACCTACCAGCCTGTAAACCGATGGCCTAACCACGACGCTACCGAGGCCGGTCTTCTGCAAACAAGACAGGAAAGATAAAGAACATAACAATGGATGGTTTAATTATGTACCTTCTTGCTGTCATTTGTGAAAACGGTTCCACCAGCAAGATTTATGTCATATGGAAATACACCTGTTCCATTAAGTATGTTTGCAAAAAAATTAAAAGTTGATATCAGCACAATCTTGGTGGTTACCTTATGAGGTGGATTGGAAAAGGTGAATGTGATGCAGTGTTATATGACAGACATACCTGTATGTATTCAAATGATGAATACTCCTTCACAAATTATCACATCAGAACTATTTTAACATGTGGCCAAATGTTTTAAATTTTCAATCTTAGTGTTCACTTGTAAAACCATTAACCCTGTTCAACAAATGCATGTGGTGACTGACAGAATCAAGGGACAGACACTGAGAACAGGCATCGTATGTAACAAGATTTGCATTCCAGCACACAGCATGATTTCTCAGCAACAGTGAAAATAAAGCCAGCAAAGTTCTTTACTTTGTATATGTCTAAAATATGATACTCTTGCAGCAATACCAGACCTTGTTTATTAGTTTAAACCTGTTCAGGTTAACACCAGCATTCCTGACATTCTATGTATGCAGTCTATTCATGAGGAGGCTCAAAAGAAAGTCATAATACATATCATTGATGTTTCTAGGAGGGCTGCTGACGTGATGCTGGTGTCTTTGTTCTCATCCAGCATGGTGCAGTGGTACTTTCTATCAAATCTACTTCTTAACGGGCCATGTTGGTAAGCATGCCAGTGTTGCAAAATATATCACTGTTCATGAAATATTGTATCATTTGACATTTTCCAACAGAAGCACCACTCTTTCCAGTTTATGCTGCCAACTTTGGAAACAACATCGAGACTGTCAAAGCATGTGCTGATTATGACATTAGTTGGATCTTGTACGACCAAAAGTATGGTGTTTCTTTGAACAGTCTTCATTGTTAAAAACCGGCCTCGGTGGCGTCGTGGCAGGCCATCGGTCTACAGGCTGGTAGGTACTGGGTTCGGATCCCAGTCGAGGCATGGAATTTTTAATCCAGATACCGACTCCAAACCCTGAGTGAGTGCTCCGCAAGGCTCAATGGGTAGGTGTAAACCACTTGCACCGACCAGTGATCCATAACTGGTTCAACAAAGGCCATGGTTTGTGCTATCCTGCCTGTGGGAAGCGCAAATAAAAGATCCCTTGCTGCCTGTCGTAAAAAAAGAGTAGCGGGTTTCCTCTAAAAAAATATGTGTGGTCCTTAACCATATGTCTGACGCCATATAACCGTAAATAAAATGTGTTGAGTGCGTCGTTAAATAAAACACTTCTTTCTTTTTCTTTTTTCATTGTGAAAAAGCAGGGAAAACGTATCGGTGAAAAACTACATATTATGGAGAATAGTTTTCATCTGTACGTGACTCAATATCTTTACCAGTAGATGGTATGGTGTAGTAATGCCAGCATTGCAATATATTAGGAGATAACCTAAGATTGGAATTCTAATGAAGCAGTCACCAACAGCTCTTGAACTTCTTAACAATTTAAATAGTTGTTTAGCAGATTGCACAAGAAGATGGTCAGGCATTAGGGACTACTATTTGCATTTATGAACAGATGAACTTTTTATGAAACCATTACTCTAACTCAATGAACATAGCAAACTTAGATAGTGACAGTGACTAAATTGAAGCTATACTCACTGAATAGGTATAGCTTTCACTACAAGAGTTGGCTACATTTTTCTGTGCATATTATAACTGACGTTTCAGATTCTACAATGGATGGTAATACACTTGCGACATATTGGTCATATACTTGTCATACTTTTGTCAGTACTGAATTTATTTTGATTCTAAATCTTTCCTGTATTCCTTAATGTCTAACGATTTGTTATTTTAATTCAAGAAGATCATTATATATGATGTCTAAACGTTTTGTTTTGGCATACAGGTACACGTTTGAGGCTTCAAGACGTTCTTTTCTTCTTTCTTGTGTACCGGCCTCGGTTGCGTCGTGGTCAGGCCATCGGTCTACAGGCTGGTAGGTACTGGGTTCGGATCCCAGTCGAGGCATGGGATTTTTAATCCAGATACCGACTCCAAACCCTGAGTGAGTGCTTCGCAAGGCTCAATGGGTAGGTGTAAACCATTTTCACCAACCAGTGATCCATAACTGGTTCAACAAAGGCCATGGTTTGTGCTATCCTGCCTGTGGGAAGCGCAAGTAAAAATCACTTGCTGTCTGTCGTAAAAGAGTAGCCTATGTGGCGACAGCGGGTTTCCTCTAAAAAAAAACAGTGTGCATATGTTTGACGTCCAATAGCCGATGATAAGATAAAAAAATCAATGTGCTTGAGTGGCGTCGTTAAATAAAACAAACTTTACTCTTTTTTTCTTTCTTATGTAGTGGCCATACAAACAAACAAATACAGTCAATTTAGTTGATATGGTTATGCTGCATTTGATAAAACTCATTTAGGCCTCAAAAAATAATAATTAAACCAGTTGTATGCAATTGCTTTGGAATTTTGCATTTTTACTTGTTTGTATTGTTTTTTTCACCCCAAAACGCATGCTTTCAACCCCAAATTTCTCAGCCCGCACTAATTTGCCACAATGTCAACATTGGTTTTCTGAATTCTGACCCCAAGACGCCTATGTTGAACTCCGGGTTGGACTATCTCGAAAATTGGTGGTCTCGGCTGCTCCACTACTACCAGCCGTATGTATGTCCGATGGCTTAACCACGACACCACTGAGGCCGGCTTACATCAGTATAATCATTTCTAGAACAGGTCAAGGGGAATAACTGTGTACAACAACAAACAGAAAGCAATGGTTTCTTTCTCTTGAATTGTGTACATATATTTTAATTTTATTTTTTTGCTAGAATGGTATATGCCGTAAGTGCCGTGGTATACACTGTCCTGCCTGTGGGGAAAGTGCATATAAAAGATCCCTTGCTGTTAATGAAAAAAATGTTAGCTGGTTTTCTCTACAGACTATGAGTCAGAACTGCCACACGTTTGACATACAGTAGCATATGCTTAATTAATCAATGTGCACTAGTGGTGTCGTTAAAACAATGGATGGGAGGGGGTAGGGTGGGGTGTGTTTGGGGTGGGGGGTGGTATCTGTGCAAAAATCCTGCAAAAATCGATCTGTGTCATCAACTATTATCCTTCAACAGAGAAAATCGATGATTTGCCGGACAGTTTGCTGTAACTTTTAACTGGATATTGGCACACACACACACACACACACACACACACACACACACACACACACACACACACACACACACAGAGACACACACACACACACACACACAGACACACACACACACACACATACACACACACACACACAAATCACGCTCTGTCGATGAACACACAAAGATAATGGGCGATAAATGACATAGCCGTACGGGATCCTATTTTTGTAGGGGGGGGGGGGGGGCAGACAGGCTTTTGTCCGAATTAAACGAAAATGCCCGAATCTGCATAACAACATTTATTCATATTAGCATTACTACCAAACAGCTAAATAGGGTTGGACACGAATCACGACGTATTATTACATGGATTACAACTAATTTTGATGGTAGTATGATGGGAATACATGGTAAAAAGGTCTCAGGTTAGCACATTTTGCCTGAATATCATTTTTGTCCGAATTTGATGTTTTTATCTAGCAGTACCATTTTATCCCGTCCCCTGTCTCGTACGCTTATGATAACTGATACGAAACCTTCTCACAAGTGATTAATCATCGGCTATAGGATGTCAAACACTGGAGACTTTTGACATATAGTCTTAGATAGGAAACCCGCTATATGTTCCCATTAATAGTAGGCTTAAGCTATATTTCATATGCATCATCCCATAGACATAAGAGCAAGTACCACAGCCTTTGATATACTGTACACGTAGTCGTAGTGCACTGGGATCCCCAACGGGAAATGATCCTAGACCGACCGAGCATCAGGCGAGTAGTTTACCACTGGGCTACGTCCTGCCCCAATTTGTACCTTAGACTATGTGTTTTGTGTATATCGAAAACCGTTTATGTACTGCCCTGTCTGCGGAAAAAAAGCATGTAAAAGATCCTTGATGCTGCTACCGTATGAATAGTTGTGAGGCGGCATCGGGTTTCCTCTCTTCCCAAACAGTGCTCAGTCACTAGTATATCAAACGCCGTTTTATGTGCTGTTCAATCTCAGGTAAAGTTCATATCAAAGATATTTAAAAGATATCTGGCCTCAAGTCGGACTAGGGGGGGTGGGATGTAGTCCAGTGGTAAAGCGTTCGCCTAATGTGCGACTGAGCTAGGATCGATCCCCGTTGGTCGGACCCTTAGGAAAGTTTCTTGCTCCAGCCAGTACTTCACAACTGGGGTGTCAAAGCAGGCGTCGAAACCCATCCGTACTCAAGCACCTTTTTTGGAGGCACATGATTCCAGCCCCGTATAAATATCGGTCACCACTGTCTAGACCGCCCCTGCTAAAATACCTGGACACGCACCTGCAAAGGCCGTGGTATATGCTATCCTGTCTGTGTGATTGTGCATATAAAAGAGCCCTTGCTGACTCATGACGCGGCTTTCCTCTCATTATCTGTGTGGCCCTTAACCATGCGTCATAAAGCAAAACATTTTTCCTTTCTTTCTATTCGGTTTATGCGAACGGACTTAAGGCTGGCAATTACTGTGTTCGCATCCCGTCACCGGCTGCCACGTAGAGCAAGTTATAACGGTGATGTAATGACTCACTGGGAAGGAAGGAAATGTTTTATTTAACGACGCATTCAACGCATTTTATTTACGGTTATATGGCGTCGGACATATGGTAAAGGACCACACAGATTTTGAGAGAGGAAAGCCGCTGTCGCCACTTCATGGGCTACTCTATTCGATTAGCAGCAAGGGATCTTTTATATGCACTATCCGACAGACAGTATAGTACATACCACGTCCTTTGTTACACCAGTTGTGGAGCACTGTCTGGAACGAAAAATAGCCCAATGGGTCCACCGACGGGGATCGATCCTAGATCGACCGCGCATCAAGCGAACGCTTTACCACTGGGCTACGTCCCGCCCTGACTCTGTGCGAGACGTAAAGCTACTTCACCATCTTCTCTCTCACTAACCAATAACCCGCTATCTGTGACATACATTCCAGACACCTGAGGTGTGTGCCAATGATATCGTGTTTCAACGTTTATTGTATATAAGACTAAGCACGAAAATTAAGCTAAAACCAGTGACTAGAATGTTCTGTAGGAGTAAAGCATTTTTTTTTTGATAAATCATCTTCATGTAGGCTTGCCACTTCTTTTTTTAATTTTTCATACAGACTTTTCTAACATAGCGTTGCTTTAAGGTCATCTTCTAATGTAGGCTTGCAGACATTTTTGTACATGTGGAAGCCTCTTGGTGTCTATAATTCAAGCCAGGCATCTATTTTGTTTTCGCGAGACTTGGCGTCTTATCTCACTGAGAAATGAAAATACCATGTCCTTTTCTGTTGTTCTTGCCATTGTAGTTACGGCCCTAAGATATTGACGTCGTGCAGGGAAAGTGACGAGCATAACGTGGTCATTAATGCGGTAAAGAAACAGTATCAGAAACGGGCCTTTATGCAACCCAGGCATCTATTTTGTTTTCTAGAAGCTCGGAGACTTGGCATCTAATTGAGGCAGGCTTCTATTTAAGGTAGGCCTTTATTCAAGAATTTACGGTAATTACCCATTTGGCTGACACTTAGATGTTTAATGAGTATTTAGTCTTTAAGCCGGACATGCATCTTATTCTAATTCAAAGACAGTGGTATGTGCTATCCTGACTGTAGGATGGTGCATATACAAGATCCCTTGCTACTAATGGGAAAATGTAGCAGGTTCCTCTTTAAGAATATGTGTCGAAATTACCAAAAGTCTGACATCCAATAGCCGATGATTAATAAATCAATGTGCTCTAGTGGTGTCGTTAAACAAAACAAACTTATTATAATTAAACAATATATCATTTTGATTATAATGACGCTCGTCCGGGGTGCTTGCGTTGAAGGATTGAACCACCTCAGTGAACACTTTCTCTGATTGGGTTTTTCCCCCGTCCCAACCAGTGCCCCGCGACTGGCATATCAAAGGCCGTGGTATGTGCAGTTGTGAAAGTATATAAAAGATCCCTTGCTGTTAAAAAAAGAAATTGAAAAGCGTTTCCTCGGAAGACTGTTTCAGAATGACCACACTGTTTGACATCCAGTATCCAACGATTAATAAATCAATGTACTTTAGTGGAGTCATTAAACAAATAAACTATATATCGCCTTTGTGCTGTGTGGGTAAACGAAACCTGAACTGGAATACAGATTTGCTGATCAAATTAGTCTTTAATAATACTTCTGGGGTCCAACTGAAATCCCTATTTATCCAGACACACGAACATTCACAGACAATACTCATAACACGCCGACCTCAAACAAAACACACAAGTATAAAATCAAGTGATTTTTATTGCAAATACCTGTTTAAATAAATGAAAACCATGCACAAATAAAATGTTATACATACACTGTTTGAAAACAAAGTTAATGGTTTTATGATGGTAAACTAAAACGATGGACCAACAAGTCCAACAAGCTTCAGAGGTCCTCTGTATTCCTCGATTTGTGTATAGAGGTTTCTTGAGTCCTCCCGTATTAATTATATAACAGACATCTGTCGACCTCCAGTATTAATTATATAACAGACATCTGTCGACCTCCAGTATTAATTATATAACAGACATCTGTCGACCTCCAGTATTAGCTCTAGATATTGTACAGTACTCTTCTTTAGTCCTCAGAATTAATCATATAAGACATCTGTCGACCCCCAGTATTAATTATATAACAGACATATGTCGACCTCCAGTATTAATTATATAACAGACATCTGTCGACCTCCAGTATTAATTATATAACAGACATCTGTCGACCTCCAGTATTAGCTCTAGATATTGTACAGTACTCCTCTTTAGTCCTCAGAATTAATCATATAAGACATCTGTCGACCCCCAGTATTAGCTCTAGATATTGTACAGTACTCCTCTTTAGTCCTCAGAATTAATCATATAAGACATCTGTCGACCTCCAGTATTAGCTCTAAATAATGTACAGTACTCCTCTTTAGTCCTCAGAATTAATCATATAAGACATCTGTCGACCCCCAGTATTAGCTCTAGATATTGTACAGTACTCCTCTTTAGTATTCCAGTATTGGTTATATAACAGACATCTGTCGACCTCTAGTATTAGCTCTAGATATTGTACAGTACTCTTCTTTAGTCCTGTGACGGAACATGCTCTTTTTTTTTTTTTCGCCTGTGGCGATGTTAATTGTTTCAGAGGGCTGTGTGCACTTGGTTACATAATACCTCCGCCCGACCGTCCCCCCCTAATACACACTTAGACTAGGTGTGGAGGCCATGTGGCCAGTAGTTACGTAATACCTACGATAGTGCGGTTTTACGACCGTGACTAGGCGACAGTAAGTCTGGCCATCTAAGGAAAAATACCGTCTCTGGGAGTTGGGGCAAATTCACATGATAGGTGAGGTGCCGCGTTGTGCCCCAGGTGATATTCGCTGTCTCTCAGATTTTTGAATAAATAGATAGGATTTTAGAGATATCGGGGAGAAACATAGGAAGGCTCCCAGGGAACGTTGTCCGTCTGGACTGGTAAATATATTGTTCTGCTCTGTTGTATAACCTTGATGTGATTGATGTGACTTAAATATTTTAATACTGTACAATACCAATATTATTTAGACAGTGTTTCCGGTAACTGACGAAGTAAATTGTAGGCTTCACTGTTCTAAAAATATAAAGCTTAGCCGGTCATCCTAGAGGACCTAGGTAAACTGTAGGTTATTGTCTTTATTGTGATAGGTACCAGAATTAATTCTGTATTACAAGGTTACTGAATGAGTAGTTAAGGGTTAATTAAAAATTAACCAGTTAGGAATAGAGTTGTAATTCCTTTATTAATTAAGTTCCCCTGGAAGCGTTTCTCAATTATCACCCGTGTGGGTGTTGTGTCACGGCGAAGTGATTAGAATATTGTGTAAACTAGACACCTAGTGATTAACTAATTAATGATTAGTTGTGGGTTGTTATTATTATTGTTGTTATTAATTAATTACCTGCGGCAAATATATTTGTCAGCTTAACGTTAATACAGATTCCAAAATGTATTGTGTTTTGTTGTGTTTTCTAGTGAACTAACGTGCTATATTATATATACTTTATATAAGATCTTATCTCTGATTAGATTAGATTAGATATGTTTTAAACGTGCTCACATACCTTTATGGTTTCGAGCACGCCTATCCCCAGTCCGGCCTCCGATATAATCGGTGGTCTGACTCGGGGCAGGAAAAACCTAACTATAATAAAATTTTGAAATTTTAAACTGGAGGTCAAAAAGAGTAAATATATTATGTCGACATTAATAATTTTGAATGCGTTCCCAAAAGAAATACAGAAATCCCTACTCTACACCTATATAATTATTTAAAATTAACGCAAATTTAGATGGGGAAGTCTAAAAGTAAAAATACAAATATTATAATTTATTTTAAAAAAAACAGAAAAGAATTTATTTAGTCCCCAGAGGCAAGGGAAAGGGTAGAGGGGTAAGCCCGGCCCACAGAAAAGTTATATTAAATTTAATATTGATTTAAAATGATTACCAATCGTATTTCGGGCCTTGGTGTGACCAGGAGGAGGGGGGGGGGGGGGGGGGGGGCGAGAAGGGGGGCCGGAACTTTCACAGAAACCTACGGCCAAACCGCCTACGCCCTATGGCCCCAAAAAACCTAACCACCGGCACCACAACCACACACCCCACCCCCCACCCCACCGTGTCCAACCGCAGCTCGATCCAGTCATGGCAATCATTTGTAGAAGGTCACTAGTAGAGTGACCTAAAGCTTTAGTAGAAGGTCACTAGGAAAGTGTCCCAACCCAGTTACCTGCCCTGTTGAATTATATAATTGTTTAATTAAAAATCTAAAACATAGTTAAAATAATGATAAAAATTATAAAACAGATTAAATGAGCGAGCATGCCAGTAACCTACATTATATATATTTATTTTATTTTATTTTTAAAATAGATATTAAACAAATTAAAAAAAGACGAACTATATACATGTATAAGGTGTAGTTTCCGGAACTTATCTCTGATTATACCTAGAGACGAGCCACTCGGGTATACACTGCCCGATACAGAGAGATCTAATAGATATACAGTTAGGAGAGATATTTGGATAATCGTGTTTTATTCAGTTACGGGTATTATAGGAACCCCGTGACAAGTCCTCACAATTAATCATATAAGACATCTGTCGACCTCCAGTATTAGCTCTAGATATTGTACAGTACTCTTATTTAGTCCTCAGAATTAATCATATAAGACATCTGTCGACCTCCAGTATTAGCTCTAGATATTGTACAGTACTCTTCTTTAGTCCTCAGAATTAATCATATAAGACATCTGTCGACCTCCAGTATTAGCTCTAGATATTGTACAGTACTCTTATTTAGTCCTCAGAATTAATCATATAAGACATCTGTCGACCTCCAGTATTAGCTCTAGATATTGTACAGTACTCTTCTTTAGTCCTCAGAATTAATCATATAAGACACCTGTCGACCTCCAGTATTAGCTCTAGATATTGTACAGTACTCTTCTTTAGTCCTCACAATTAATCATATAAGACACCTGTCGACCTCCAGTATTAGCTCTAGATATTGTACAGTACTCTTCTTTAGTCCTCAGAATTAATCATATAAGACATCTGTCGACCTCCAGTATTAGCTCTAGATATTGTACAGTACTCTTATTTAGTCCTCACAATTAATCATATAAGACACCTGTCGACCTCCAGTATTAGCTCTAGATATTGTACAGTACTCTTCTTTAGTCCTCAGAATTAATCATATAAGACATCTGTCGACCTCCAGTATTAGCTCTAGATATTGTACAGTACTCTTCTTTAGTACTCTAGTATTGATTATATAAAATTTCGTCCTCCAGTATTTACTCTTGTACAGTAGTCCTCTTTAGTCATCTAGTATTAACTTTTATACAAGCCCTCTCAAGAGTTATCTTGTATTAATTTGTATAAAAGTCATCTGTAGTCATCTCGTATTAATGTTGTATAGACGTCTCTTGTTTAGACTGAATGAGGGCGGATCCAGAACCTTTATTATTAGCATATACATTGTACGTGTACCAGAAACAATCCGACCTCCACAGAGAGGATGCGAACTGGGGACACATTGGGCGAAACATCCCTTATTGTACCGGCTGAGCAAATGGGGAAATGTATAATAGAAACACACAGTACGAACTTTGGTATGGACTCGTTGTATGGGCATTCCGTCACGTAACTCATGAAGCCCTTGATACTAACCTGACACAGATGTTCATAACAGTAGAGGTCTTACTAAACACATACATTTAATTCAAATTGAACACGTTAAAGCAAGGGTACTGTGTTGCCTCTTTTCGTGAGTTCAGCTTTTGAAGTCACTGTTGCGAAACTCGTTAAATTTCTCAACCCGTCAACAGATTACTTTCTTAAAAAACACCAAAAAAACCAACGTGACACTCAGTTAAGGACATAAGTTCAGTGTACTAGTAAATAGTTTTCATCGCATAGTACAAATAAGACGGAAGGTCTAACTTTTTAATTTCAACGGTAACACATTATTAACTGATTGTCCGAATCTAGTAATCAAGAAAATACCCGCATATTACAATCTTCATTAAACAAAGTAAACATTTCGATAATGTAATTGTTACAGGTCTCGCTCGCGGGGCGATGATGGAAGCAGTGGTGTGACAGTCTAGATGCGTTCCTTGCTACACCATACTGGGCAGAAATACTCTACCATAATGTTTTATGACACAACAGATATTAATTTTATTACGAAACTGGATTATACAATAACCCAGCCGTCTAAATCATATTCTAAGCATATACCTCATTCTCATAACACATTTAGCTTATTTGTCACTCTTTGTCCACCATCTCCGAATACTGGCACTGGCCATTCCACTGCACAGGCATGTCATCATCAGTATAATCAGGGGCCCAATAATCAGGGGTGTAATGCAATGCAATGCAAAAGTTTTTAAAATAATAGTAAAGAACAGAAAAATATAAATTGCTAAGACAATGCGATGTTGCCTAAGAGGGCTTTGTGGATTAGGCCCCAGGCCTGTACTAAGCTTACAATACCCACGGGGTAGCAAACAAAAGTCAGAGTAAGATCCTCTCCAACTAACCACAAAAAGGTCAATTTTAAAATAAAAGGACACCTTTTTAATATTGTTGTGTTTACCACGTTGCGCCCCCCCCCCCCTTCCTCCCGCCCTTATTTAGGACATCAATAGTTTAGTATCAACAATAAATCCTCATTATATTACTTTACTAGTTATGCATTCTAGTTGCGTGCAGTGTGATAGAGAGTTCATTGTTTAAGTCTTGTTGCATATATCGACATCGTTCACATTCACGTGTGACGGTCACTGCTCGTCTCTAAAAGTTTCAGATCCATTTAATTCATCTCTCTCTCTCTCTCTCTCTCTCTCTCTCTCTCTCTCTCTCTCTCTCTCTCTCCCTCCCTCCCTCCCTCCCTCCCTCCCTCTCTCTCTCTCTCTCTCTCTCTCTCTCTCTCTCTCTCTCTCTCTCTCTCTCTCTCTCTCTCTCTCTCTCTCTCTCTCTCTCGGCTATTACGACTTTTTTCAGGATTGCATTAGGAATTAGAATTTCATTTATTAATTGCCAAGTTCAGCAATTCCAAAGTGTTTCTGGTCGTCCAGATGATTGTCTTGGCCCCAAATGCAATTTATGCCAACCAGAAATGGTGAACACCGTAAGTCCTTGAATAGAAGCCTGCCTCGATTAGAGACCGGGTCTTAGAACATCGCACCCCCACCTTAAGCAAAACCTTACACTATGCTAAAAAAAGCAAAACAAATCCCCCAGAAGCCCACCTTCAATAGAGGCAGGGTTTCAGAGCGTCACACAAAAATAAAATAAAAGTCTATACTTCTATCCAAGGATCTTAAATCATTGTTTCAAGGCGTTAACGTTTGTCTTTGTATAAAGCACAACTACCACTTTACAGTACACTCATAATCTTGTGAAAATTAAACCTAGTGTCCATACAAATGTGTAGCAGATCTGTTGCAGATTCGACACACTGTCTGCCAATGTTCCGATAAAGAACACGTCTTTAATTTGTGTCTGTTAGCGACCTGCGACATATTTTATGGAAACCAGGCTTTAACAAAATTGTAGTAGAATCAAATCTACTCGTTATAAAGAGATGGATAGAACACAAGTTTCACATACTTATAGCACCTGTGGTCCAAATTTCACCAAAAAGTCTATCCAGCGTAAGTAAAAACCCCGTCAAATAATGATTTGGTTTATATTCTTTCAGGCACGACTTTCATAAGAACACAGTCTGAACCATGCAGGCAGTCGGTTCAAAACAAGTTATAAAAGTATCGTTATGTCTTTTGTTCAAACACACGTTTCGTGATCATGATTTATGAACCAGGCCTGTGTGTCCAGAATATAGGCTATCCCTGGGTTCCGAGTTCAGTTCTGTGTCCCGTATATCATGCACACAATGCCGTGGGCACGTTGTTAGACATATGAGGCAGTTTGTCCAGAGAACAATAATTATTACTGCGTAACGACCTTGTGACAATTGTTTAACTATTAATTGTTCCCACAACACCTCTCTCGTGGAACAATGCTCGGAATTGGCAAGGTTGTCTGTCCGACATATGGGTAATATCTGACTATCACCACCACCATCACCACTAAGACACACATCTACTCCTCAGTTTGACCTAAGCAATGCAATTCATCATCCCATAATTTCATATCTACCCTAAACACTCTTACACGCAAACACCTCACACCAACAATAATTTACTTATTAAACGCATTGCAAAAAAAAAAAGACAACCCCTAACCATCCACAAGTTCGATTCTGAAACCATGTTGAAAAATCTCTCAAGAAACAAAACAACAACCACAAATGAAAAAACAAAACAAAACCCCACAAAACATCAACATCTTTCATATACGTCTCTTCGTCTGCTCCTTAGTAAGAATCTTACTTGTGTTTTTATTATTTTTTTGGCACAGTTTTGTTCGAGGGCGGGGCTATACATTCGTTGATTCATGGTAGTCGTCCAGGTTGATGACGATTCGTTTGCCGTTCAGGTTGGGTGTGGAAGGGGAGGAGTCTGGCAAGTCGCCCTTCTGCGCAGCCTCGATCATGTCTGACAGCTTGTGCTGCAGGTGACGGTTCCCCAGCTTCATGTTACGCTGCTTCAACACCTCCAGCTGGGTGTATAGACGGCGGAACTCTTCCTGGAAAACAACGGGGATCTATATGTTGGAGAATAGTCTTTTCTGCCTGGGACCAGTTTATTGTTTCTACTTTATTCTAGTACATTGAAACTATTCATTGCGTTTCTACACCAATAGCAGCCAGTTCTTTGTATATATGGAGTCGGTTACTGTTATTGGATTTAGCAATAACTTATTTGCAAAATAATAGTATCCTCAAGTAACCGCTGACCAGCCTATTAAAGGGAAATGGTTTCTGCACCGGAAGTCCTGGACAGAAAAGCCGGCCGAGGCCGGCTCTTGTGCCCAGGACAGGCGTGCGCTACAACAGCTTGCTCTGAATGTGCACGTAAATCCCTATGACCTGACCTGACCTGCACCGGAAACACTTAATCGTAACCAGCAGGATGTAACATCTCGCGAAATGCGGTTTTAAGCTGCGCCCTTTCCGTAAGCCACGCCTCCGTGTCTAATTTTTAATTAAAGATAAACATGAACGAGTAATGCCCTAGTATATCTGTGTTATTGTAACCAGCATTCAATAAAATATTAAGTAATACAAATCAGTTTTATAACTGAACGTTATAATTAGCGTGGCGTAATGTGTTTTCTCTTCTAATCTGTACTTCCGATATTTTGACGTACCTACGTAGTCCGATACACCTGCCGTCAACTGAGTTTTTGACTACATACAGTGCTGAACAATTAATCATTTGCAAAAATAATAAACTTAAGATTTCAATTTTAATTCATTATCTAACTTATCAGGGTAGATTTTCCATTTTATATGTAATGTTAATGATCATGTTAGATTTACAATTTGCTATTTGTATATATTTTTTTTAAATATACCGGGTATGTCAATAACCTTACTGTATGTTTCCTGTCCATGATAGGAATAGTTCTAGGAAAATGTTACTTACGATTTCAATAGGCTGGACTTCATAGTGCCAAAACCGGCCTCGGTGGCGTCGTGGCATGCCATCGGTCTACAGGCTGGTAGGTACTGGGTTCGGATCCCAGTCGAGGCATGGAATGTTTAATCCAGATACCGACTCCAAACCCTGAGTGAGTGCTCCGCAAGGCTCAATGGGTGGGTGTAAACCACTTGCACCGACCAGTGATCCATAACTGGTTCAACAAAGGCCATGGTTTGTGCTATCCTGCCTGTGGGAAGCGCAAATAAAAGATCCCTTGCTGCTAATCGGAAAAGTAGCCCATGTAGTGGCGACAGCGGGTTTCTTCTCAAAATCTGTGTGGTCCTTAACCATATGTCTGACGCCATATAACCGTAAATAAAATGTGTTGAGTGCGTCGTTAAATAAAAACATTTTTTTCTTTCATAGTGCCTAACTACCGAGGGTATGGTATATTAATTTACTTATTTGTTAGCTAATATATATTTCAGCTAAGTAAACACCTTCTTATGTAGACATTAACAGTTGAATGTGTATATGATGGATTAATCCATTATCTAAATGATCAGGATAGATTTTCAAATTATAGAAAATTATTATTATTATTATTATTATTATTATTATTATTAAAAAAATAAAATAAAATATATGTGAATAACCTTACTGTACTGTTGGGGGTCCACATCATTAATCCATTTTGAACAACCCCAAGTTGATATGTTGTAAAATTTCGATGTCGATCAACCGTTTGTTCATGAATATTCAATAGACGCTCAGTAGTTGACGACGCTTTGTCTCTACGATCTAGTCTCTCCATTTCTGCATACGCGCATTTTAATGTACGATCGATTTGAAGAAATAATGTTTTAACTTGTTCACTTTATTGTGAAAATCAACCAACACAGTCCTGTTGTGAAGAGATTCAATGCATGCCGTAGTCTAATGTTGACATTCTTCGGCTACTACCGTAAACCGAGCTATTGTTTTTTCAAGAGTGACGCGGGTCACATGACGTCACGAAAACTCTTATGCAATGAATCTGCCAAGTAGACGAGACTGTGACAATGACAGCGGTGTAAAATTGTTCTTTATTTATTGCACGCCAGTTAATATCGTGCCCATAGTGCAAGATGGAGGTCGTGTATAAGTTCCCCTAGATGTATACACATATTTTGAATGTCTAATTGTCTTTTCCGCTATTGTGCACTTTGTTTTTGGGAAGGTTTTCTTAATTCAACAAAAGTATTTTGATGTCAGGGTTCAATCGTCTGCAGATTCCTTATAAACAAGTGATATGTAAATAGACAGGTTTATGGGGTAGACCGGTTTATGGGGTAGCCTGGTTCACAGTTTTTTCACGATATATAGAGGGTTGAGGATATTTCGTATTGTTGTTTTGTGTTTTAATACGATTCTAAAGTCAATGAGTGATGTGTGAAAACAATTAGTGAAATTCGAAAAAAAAAAAAATTGACATACAAATCGTATTCGATAAAACACCAAGGAGTGGTCTATTTATTATATACATCTTTCCTAATTTGGCCATCGGTCTACAGGCTGGTAGGTACTGGGTTCGGATCCCAATCGAGGCATGGGATTTTTAATTCAGATACCTACTCCAAACTGAGTGAGTACTCCGCAAGGCTCAATGGGTAGGTGTAAACCACTTGCACCGACCAGTGTTCCATAACTGGTTCAACAAAGGCCATGGTTTGTGCTATCCGGCCTGTGGGAAGCGCAACTAAACGATCCTTTGCTGCCTGTCGTAAAAGAGTAGCCTATGTGGCGACAGCGGGTTTCCTCTAAAAAAAACAGTGTCAGAATGACCATATGTTTGACGTCCAATAGCTGATGATAAGATAAAAAATCAATGTGCTCTAGTGGCGTCGTTAAATAAAACAAACTTTACTTTACTTTACTTTACTTTACTTTCCTAATTTTTGACAATATCTTTCTCTTTTTGTTATATATTTCGCTTGTGCGATCGAAAACATGTGCCATGTTCCGGTGGAGCTTTTTCAGAAAATTTACTTAACCATGAACTTTTAAAAAGAAATTTCAATAAAAATTTGCATTTATTTAATGACAGTTAAATTGATAATTATTTAATAATACAAAAACAAAAACCCAAACAAAACATTAATCAAAGTAAATCAGCTACAGGACATTGTGTCACCATTATTCGACTTCGTGCACAATCACTTTTTAGATATTTACCCTAATTGCACTTTTTTAAATCACATTGTTATTATTTTTCAGATACAATCAGCAAACTAAACAACGACGAAGTGATACTGATCTCAATAACTAGATCGTAATAATTTATAAGGGAGATAACCGAAGCATAAACATATTCACAAAAAATATTTTATATACATTCACTGTCATACGATCAAAGCGCCTAGATCCCGCTCCTTTTGTGCAATGTTACTACGAATGATTTTTTTACGACTTTGACAGCAGTCATTGTTTGAGTATTGTGTTAGTTTCTCAAAATGTAATATTTACTTATATATTAACTTTGATGTGGAAAACAAACATACTAAAAACATTTTTTATACAGCTAACAGAATTCATCAAGGAATTGGTTTATAATAATCATAAAACATAATTGTAATCAAATCATACATTTATTTCCTCCCTTTCTGTTTTCGCCCGACCACTAGGGTACAATTAAAAGTGTTCTGTTCATGACTGGACTGTCAAATCACAGTTAAAAGACTTCCTAACGACTGTCGTAATTTTTACGACTGTCGCAATTAATTAAAAACACAAACGCATAAACACTCCACCGCTGAACAACAAAATCTTTGTAATTAACTAATGGATTTGGTTTCCTGTTTGCTAATAATTTTACTTCCTTATTATAACATAGAATTAGACATCTTTTATTCCTGTTGCTATACAATCATATAAACATGTTGTTCTAGTACAGTTAGACAAAGGTCCCTTCCTTCTAAGAATAGCCTTTATAACAACGGTTTTCGCAATACAAACAGAAAATATTGATTTTAATAGTAAACATATTAAGAAAATACACTTTAGTAATTGTCTAATGTAGCATTACTTCGTGAACTTCACGAATCGATTCTTTGTTTTGATTGGCCCGTGACTTCGTTCTCGCTTGTATATAAGCTTTAAAAAATGTTGAGAAAACAGCGTACAGTAAAATATTTTAAATGCTGCGAATAGTAAAACGTTTCAAATACAGTCAGTACTAAGCTAGTTTGATGTCATCTCGTACACACCGGAGGCGGGCCCGTCCGGACCGCTATATCAATTAAGACGATTGGCCTAGTCTGACACTCTCGTCTTTAGAGGATCCGTTTTCTCTTATCTATATTTCCGTACCTTTCACTTCTAGCGTTCTAGCGTTCTAGCGTTCTAGCCAGTGCCCCACAACTGGTATATCATAGGCCGCAGTATATGTTATTTTGTCTGTGGTGTAGTGCATATAAACCATCAATTGTTACTAATGGGAAACGACTATATATCAAAATTACCAAATGTTTGACATCCAATAGCCGATGATTAATAAATCAATGTGCTCTAGTGGTATCGTTAAACAAAACAAACTTTAACTGTTAACTTCCACATCGACTGACTCGGGGGTTTTCTTGACGGGATGAACCCATCTCGTCCCTATCAGCTATGCACTTAACGGCCTTAACGAGGTCACAAACATTTAGGCTTTCGTTCAAAATATTGTCACATTGTTAATAAAGATAGTCCGAATCTCTCTTCGTTCTCATATTTACTTTTGGATTGTCATTAAAAAAAAATGCTCCAAATTATAACAATTCGGCAAAGCGGTCATTTTTTTTCTTTTGTCAGTTAATGTTTACTGAGATGTTTTTTTCACTACCTGTTATTTCAACTTATCATAACCCACCAAAACAGCATCCTCACCCCTTTCGTTGTACCCACAACGAGCGAGTTTGAACCGTAATTGGATTGATTGATTGATTGATGGATGGATGGATGGATTGGAACATTTTGAATACAGTCCGTGCTATGTTTTGATTCGCTCGTGACATAGCACTCTGGTGTATATCATATTTAAGATATTATTATTATTTTTTTTTTTAAGTTTTCAAAATTTAAAATGTTTTGAATCCAGGCAGCCAATACTAAAACAAAACCCTCCAAAAAACCCCACTATTATATTTGACTGTAACACAGTATATATATATATATATATATATATATATATATATATATATATATATATATATATATATATATATATATATATATATCACTACTTTGTTAGATTGTAACACAGTACTAACTTGTATATCAACACTTTGGTAGATTGTGACACAGTACTAACTTGTATATGAACACTTTGTTAGACTGTGACAAAGTCCTAACGTGTATATCAACACTTTGTTAGATCGTGACAAAGTACTAACATGTATGTCAACAATTCGTTAGATCGTGACACTCTACTCACTTGTATATCAATACTTTATTAGCTCGTGACACACTACTCACTTGTACATCAATACTGTGTTAGCGTGTGACGCACTACTCACTTGTACATCAATACTTTGTTAGACCATGACGCATTACTCACTTGTACATCAATACTTTGTTAGACCATGACGCATTACTCACTTGTACATCAATACTTTGTTAGCGTGTGACGCACTACTCACTTGTACATCAATACTTTGCTAGACCATGACGCACTACTCACTTGTACATCAATACTTTGTTAGACCATGACGCACTACTCACTTGAACATCAATACTGTGCTAGACCATGACACACTACTCACTTGTATATCAATACTTTGTTAGACCATGACACACTACTCACTTGTATATCAATACTTTGTTAGACCTTGACAAACTACTCACTTGTATATCTTTTTCTAAAAAGCTCTCACACTCGGCGTCGTCGGCGTGGTCGCCGTAGCAGTTGTCGACGTTGCTCAGCGTGGACATGTTGGCACCCATCGTGTACTTGGAGCCGCGGCTCAGCATCGTTGACTGCTGCTGCTGCTGCTGCTGAGTCGGGGGGTGGTCCTTGCCGCGGTATTTAAAAACTACGTAAAACTGGCAGATAGAGAGAAATTGTTTTATTTAGTGATGCGGTATTTTAAAACTACGTAAAACTGGCAGATAAAGAGAAATTGCGGTATTTTAAAACTACGTAAAACTGGCAGATAGAGAGAAATTGTTTTATTTAGTGATGCGGTATTTTAAAACTACGTAAAACTGGCAGATAAAGAGAAATTGCGGTATTTTAAAACTACGTAAAACTGGCAGATAGAGAGAAATTGTTTTCTTTAGTGATGCGGTATTTTAAAACTACGTAAAACTGGCAGATAGAGAGAAATTGCGGTATTTTAAAACTACGTAAAACTGGCAGATCGAGAGAAATTGTTTTATTTAGTGATGCGGTATTTTAAAACTACGTAAAACTGGCAGATAGAGAGAAATTGTTTTCTTTAGTGCCACGGTATTTTAAAAGTACGTAAAACTGGCAGATAGAGAGAAATTGTTTTCTTTAGTGATGCGGTATTTTAAAACTACGTAAAACTGGCAGATAGAGAGAAATTGCGGTATTTTAAAACTACGTAAAACTGGCAGATAGAGAGAAATTGTTTTCTTTAGTGCCACGGTATTTTAAAACTACGTAAAACTGGCAGATAGAGAGAAATTGTTTTCTTTAGTGATGCGGTATTTTAAAACTACGTAAAACTGGCAGACAGAGAGAAATTGCGGTATTTTAAAACTACGTAAAACTGGCAGATAGAGAGAAATTGTTTTCTTTAGTGATGCGGTATTTTAAAACTACGTAAAACTGGCAGATAGAGAGAAATTGCGGTATTTTAAAACTACGTAAAACTGGCAGATAGAGAGAAATTGTTTTATTTAGTGATGCGGTATTTTAAAACTACGTAAAACTGGCAGATAGAGAGAAATTGTTTTCTTTAGTGCCACGGTATTTTAAAACTACGTAAAACTGGCAGATAGAGAGAAATTGTTTTCTTTGGTGATGCGGTATTTTAAAACTACGTAAAACTGGCAGATAGAGAGAAATTGCGGTATTTTAAAACTACGTAAAACTGGCAGATAGAGAGAAATTGTTTTCTTTAGTGCCACGGTATTTTAAAACTACGTAAAACTTAGAGAGAAAGTGATGCGGTATTTTAAAACTACGTAAAACTGGCAGATAGAGAGAAATTGCGGTATTTTAAAACTACGTAAAACTGGCAGATAGAGAGAAATTGTTTTCTTTAGTGCCACGGTATTTTAAAACTACGTAAAACTGGCAGATAGAGAGAAATTGTTTTCTTTAGTGATGCGGTATTTTAAAACTACGTAAAACTGGCAGACAAAGAGAAATTGCGGTATTTTAAAACTACGTAAAACTGGCAGATAGAGAGAAATTGTTTTCTTTAGTGCCACGGTATTTTAAAACTACGTAAAACTGGCAGATAGAGAGAAATTGTTTTCTTTAGTGATGCGGTATTTTAAAACTACGTAAAACTGGCAGATAGAGAGAAATTGCAAAACTACCTGGCAGATAGAGAGAAATTGTTTTATTTAGTGATGCGGTATTTTAAAACACGTAAAACTGGCAGAGAGAGAAATTGCGGTATTTTAAAACTACGTAAAACTGGCAGATAGAGAGAAATTTTTTCTTTAGTGCCACGGTATTTTAAAACTACGTAAAACTGGCAGATAGAGAGAAATTGTTTTCTTTAGTGATGCGGTAAAAAAAAAACTGGCAGATAGAGAGAAATTGCGGTATTTTAAAACTACGTAAAACTGGCAGATAGAGAGAAATTGTTTTATTTAGTGATGCGGTATTTTAAAACTACGTAAAACTGGCAGATAGAGAGAAATTGCGGTATTTTAAAACTAAAAACTGGCAGATAGAGAGAAAGTGTTTTCTTTATGCTCTGCCCACGGTATTTTAAAACTACGTAAAACTGGCAGATAGAGAGAAATTGTTTTCTTTAGTGATGCGGTATTTTAAAACTACGTGGCAGACAGAGAGAAATGCGGTATTTTAAAACTACGTAAAACTGGCAGATAGAGAGAAATTGTTTTCTTTAGTGATGCGGTATTTTAAAACTACACTGGCTAGAGAGAAATTGCGGTATTTTAAAACTACGTAAAACTGGCAGATAGAGAGAAATTGTTTTATTTAGTGATGCGGTATTTTAAAACTACGTAAAACTGGCAGATAGAGAGAAATTGTTTTCTTTAGTGCCACGGTATTTTAAAACTACGTAAAACTGGCAGATAGAGAGAAATTGTTTTCTTTAGTGATGCGGTATTTTAAAACTACGTAAAACTGGCAGATAGAGAGAAATTGCGGTATTTTAAAACTACGTAAAACTGGCAGATAGAGAAAAATTGTTTTCTTTAGTGATGCGGTATTTTAAAACTACGTAAAACTGGCAGATAGAGAGAAATTGTTTTCTTTAGTGCCACGGTATTTTAAAAGTACGTAAAACTGGCAGATAGAGAGAAATTGTTTTCTTTAGTGATGCGGTATTTTAAAACTACGTAAAACTGGCAGATAGAGAGAAATTGCGGTATTTTAAAACTACGTAAAACTGGCAGATAGAGAGAAATTGTTTTCTTTAGTGATGCGGTATTTTAAAACTACGTAAAACTGGCAGATAGAGAGAAATTGCGGTATTTTAAAACTACGTAAAACTGGCAGATAGAGAGAAATTGTTTTATTTAGTGATGCGGTATTTTAAAACTACGTAAAACTGGCAGATAGAGAGAAATTGTTTTCTTTAGTGCCACGGTATTTTAAAACTACGTAAAACTGGCAGATAGAGAGAAATTGTTTTCTTTGGTGATGCGGTATTTTAAAACTACGTAAAACTGGCAGATAGAGAGAAATTGCGGTATTTTAAAACTACGTAAAACTGGCAGATAGAGAGAAATTGTTTCCTTTAGTGATGCGGTATTTTAAAACTACGTAAAACTGGCAGATAGAGAGAAATTGCGGTATTTTAAAACTACGTAAAACTGGCAGATAGAGAGAAATTGTTTTCTTTAGTGCCACGGTATTTTAAAACTACGTAAAACTGGCAGATAGAGAGAAATTGTTTTCTTTAGTGATGCGGTATTTTAAAACTACGTAAAACTGGCAGACAGAGAGAAATTGCGGTATTTTAAAACTACGTAAAACTGGCAGATAGAGAGAAATTGTTTTCTTTAGTGATGCGGTATTTTAAAATTACGTACAATTGAAAAAAACAACAACCCCAAAACAACAATAAAACAACGAAGAAAACAAACAAAACAAAACAAAATTTAGTTTTGTGCTACGGTAATTTAAAGCTATGTAAACTTGAAGAAAAAAAGAGAAGAAAACCCAATCCAGAATTGCATTTTAGACTAGATAAAGATGAAATTTGAAAAAAACCCAACCCTGAAACATTAAAAAAATAATATGACAAAAGTGTTTTATTTTATGCTCTCCCATATCATTTAATATATCAACTCAAAATGTATGAAAATGTCCACATACACTGTATGAACCAATTTAGACAGTGAGACTAAGAAGAAAGTAAAGTTGGACGTGCTATGCTGACTGAACGCGCCGCTAGTAGACATGTAGCTTACCTTACTTCCGAACAGAAAGGCCAGCGTCACAGTTGTTGTCAACTGTGTGTGAATAAATAACACCAGGTACAACAGATCGGGATTTGTTGGAAAAGGACTTTTTAAAAATATCCTGCAAAGAAAGGGCAAAGGTAACTGGCAAACATTAAACATATTGAGAATGCAAAACATACTAGTAGATATCTTAAAGTAGCAGCTTGAAAGACTAGCTTTACTGGTAAAGATTTGCAGTGTATCTTACAATGTCAGCTTGAAAGACTAGCATTGAGAAACCGTTTGGTGTTTCTTGAAATATCATCTTGAAAGTCGAGATATATTGCAATAAATATATCAAAAGCAAGAAATCTTATTTTTTTCTCGCGAATTTCTAATAGAGGCTATATGGGGCATACACATCAGCATGCAACTAAAGCTATTTTAAGGTGGTACGCCTTGTCTAACAATATTTTTGGGCAAATAAATGATCGTGTAGACAACACTTTACATTGACATATTGAAGAAGAAACTCGATGTATATCACAACTTACACTGACGCATTGAGGAAGAGAGAAGAAACTCGATGTATATCACAACTTACACTGACACATTGAGTAAGAGAGAAGAAACTCGATGTATATCACAACTTACACTGACACATTGAGTAAGAGAGAAGAAACTCGATGTATATCACAACTTACATTGACACATTAAGAAAGAGAGAAGAAACTTACATTGACACATTGAGGAAGAGGGAGAGTAGAAACTCATTGTATATCGCCCAGCTAATAAACCTGCTCTCGTTGAATTCTGACGGGGCTTTCCTCACTACAATACAAAGGCGAACTCCCCACAGAAGAAATAAAAGTTCAACTGAAAGAAAAACAAATGTTTTATTCGCAATGTTATAGGATTTTGTGACATTTCTAACAAGGAAAGGAAATAAAGTTACGTATTGTATTATCCAGTATATACAACTGAAATCGTTTTTCTAAATCCATTGACAGGTTTTTCAAAGTCACATCGTTATCAAGATGATGGGAGAAATACTTCCGTCAAACACATATGTTAGGGTCAGACAACCAACTGTCACAACGAAGTTGGCCAACTCGTCGATCCCACTTCTACGACTGTCCATGCCAGTTGCTAGTCTGAGCGTTCGTGCAACTCAATTCTCGTCGTGTACAACTCACAACGACCAATTAGTTGTTAATATGAGCGCACCTGTCTTAAGTCGGGAGTGGGAATAATTAGAACGCAACCGTTGAGTTGGGCAATTCCGTCTTGACAGTTGACAGTACGAGCCTAGCATAAGTTCCTTGCTTGAAATATTCTATTAACACTCGTTGGCATATTCTGACGTCCCTGCTTGAAATATTCTATTAACACTGGTCGGCATATTCTGACGTTCCTTTGTTTACGTAAAAGGTTGATGCAAAAACACTGCAAGGTGCTTTTTCTAGTGGAGAGCTAATCGTCACCATGATACATTATTCAAATTAAGGTCCAAACACGCTGTCCTGGGCACACGCTTCATCTATCTGGGATATCTGTCCAGGACAGACGTCAATGATTAGTTGGTAGTTCTTAGTGAGAGAGAAGTCTTACATACCATCTGGGTGAAACTCAGTGCCTGGATCCGAACCCAGTAGCTACTTACGTTTAATCCTGTGGCTTTATGGGAACTGTATTAACGTGTTCATGTCCCTAGGGTTCAGGCACACCTACCCCGGATTCAATCTCTGACTTCGCCAGTGGTTGATTATGTGGCTTAATCAGTGCGCTGCGAAAGGCTAGTTCAAGATATAATAATAATAGAAGTGAAGCTATCGAGCACTTACCAATAACAGCGGAATGGTCCCACCAGTCTGACGAGCACTGGAAGGCCTTTAGACCGCTCACATCTTTACCTGTGAAAAGAGAACAAAACACAGGTGTAATATTTGAAAACACAAATTGTCAATTGGCCAGATTCGATCTTAATTAACCGCTCAACCATCGGGACATCCACAAACATGGAAACCTAATTAAATGTTGGTTAAGAATGTGTGGTGTCAAACACTCGGTGCGAAGCTAATGTAACAGTTTGGTATTAATATAGAGCAATTTTTTAAATTAGATAATAGACTTTTATCACTGGAAGTTTGCGAGTTGAGATACATACATTGTATGTGAATTTAAAAAATAATAATAATAAACACTTCTAATTATTACCATACATCAGTCAAATTTTTTTTTTTTTTTTTTTTTTATCACAAATCCATTTAGCGATTAGTGTAGCTGATAAATAGCATCACTACAGGCCAATGGGAACCAAAAAATGCACTACTCTTTAAATATTATAAAGATAAAATCTGGTTTTGTACCCCCACTTCAAGTATGTTCACTCTATACAGCGAGAATAACACTTTATGTAGTGAGAATAACATTTTATGCAGTGAGAATAACACTTTATGCAGTGAGAATAACATTTTATGCAGTGAGAATAACACTTTATGTAGTGAGAATAACACTTTATGCAGTGAGAATAACATTTTATGTAGTGAGAATAACACTTTATGCGGTGATAATAACATTTTATGCAGTTCGAATAACACTTTATGTAGTGAGAATAACACTCTATGCAGCGGAAATAACACTTTATGCAGTAAGAATAACACTTTATGCAGCGAGAATAACACTTTATGCAGTGAGAATAACACGCTAGTCAGAGAGAATAACACTTTATGCAGTGAGAATAACACTTTTTACAGCGAGAATAACACTTTTTACAGCGAGAATAACACTTTATGCAGTGATAATAACACTTTTTACAGTGAGAATAACACTTTTTACAGTGAGAATAACACTGAGAATAACACTTTATGCAGTGAGAATAACACTTTATGCAGTGAGAATAACACGTTAGTCAGTGAGAATAACACTTTATGCAGTGATAATAACACTTTTTACAGTGAGAAAAACACTGTGCAGTGAGAATAACACTTTATGCAGTGAGAATAACACTTTATGCAATGAGAATAACACTATGCAGTGAGAATAACACTTTTTACAGTGAGAATAACACTTTATGCAGTGAGAATAACATTTTATGCAGTAAGAATAACACTTTATGTAGTGAGAATAACACTTTATGCAGTGATAATAACACTTTTTACAGTGAGAATAACACTGTATGCAGTGAGAATAACATTTTATGTAGTGAGAATAACACTTTATGTAGAGAGAATAACACTTTATGCAGTGAGAATAACACTTTATGCAGTGCGAGTAACACTTTATGTAGTGAGAATAACACTCTATGCAGCGGGAATAACACTTTATGCAGTGAGAATAACACTTTATGCAGTGAGAATAACACATTTTACAGCGAGAATAACACTTTATGCAGTGATAAAACACTTTTTACAGTGAGAATAACACTTTTTACAGTTAGAATAACACTTTGTGCAGCGAGAATAACACTTTACGCAGTGAGAATAACACGTTAGTAAGTGAGAATAACACTTTATGCAGCGAGAATAACACTTTTTACAGCGAGAATAACACTTTTTACAGCGAGAATAACACTTTATGCAGTGATAATAACACTTTTTACAGTGAGAATAACACTTTTTACAGTGAGAATAACACTGAGAATAACACTTTATGCAGTGAGAATAACACTTTATGCAGTGAGAATAACACGTTAGTCAGTGAGAATAACACTTTATGCAGTGATAATAACACTTTTTACAGTGAGAAAAACACTGTGCAGTGAGAATAACACTTTATGCAGTGAGAATAACACTTTATGCAATGAGAATAACACTATGCAGTGAGAATAACACTTTTTACAGTGAGAATAACACTTTATGCAGTGAGAATAACACGTTAGTAAGTGAGAATAACACTTTATGCAGCGAGAATAACACTTTATGCAGTGAGAATAACACGCTAGTCAGTGAGAATAACACTTTATGCAGTGAGAATAACACTTTTTACAGCGAGAATAACACTTTTTACAGCGAGAATAACACTTTATGCAGTGATAATAACACTTTTTACAGTGAGAATAACACTTTTTACAGTGAGAATAACACTGAGAATAACACTTTATGCAGTGAGAATAACACTTTATGCAGTGAGAATAACACGTTAGTCAGTGAGAATAACACTTTATGCAGTGATAATAACACTTTTTACAGTGAGAAAAACACTGTGCAGTGAGAATAACACTTTATGCAGTGAGAATAACACTTTATGCAATGAGAATAACACTATGCAGTGAGAATAACACTTTTTACAGTGAGAATAACACTTTATGCAGTGAGAATAACATTTTATGCAGTAAGAATAACACTTTATGTAGTGAGAATAACACTTTATGCAGTGATAATAACACTTTTTACAGTGAGAATAACACTGTATGCAGTGAGAATAACATTTTATGTAGTGAGAATAACACTTTATGTAGAGAGAATAACACTTTATGCAGTGAGAATAACACTTTATGCAGTGCGAATAACACTTTATGTAGTGAGAATAACACTCTATGCAGCGGGAATAACACTTTATGCAGTGAGAATAACACTTTATGCAGTGAGAATAACACATTTTACAGCGAGAATAACACTTTATGCAGTGATAATAACACTTTTTACAGTGAGAATAACACTTTTTACAGTTAGAATAACACTTTATGCAGCGAGAATAACACTTTATGCAGTGAGAATAACACGTTAGTAAGTGAGAATAACACTTTATGCAGTGAGAATAACACTTTTTACAGTGAGAATAATACTTTTTACAGTGAGAATAACAATATGCTGTGAGAATAACACTTTATGCAGTGAGAATAACACTTTTTACAGTGAGAATAACACTTGTTTACAGTGAGAATAACACTTGTTTACAGTTAGAATAACACTTTATGCAGTGAGAATGACACTTTTTGAAGTAGTAATAATGAATACAAATTTCAGCAGTTACTTATAGAACTATTATTTTGCTAATATTTTCAAATATTTCACTAAATTTATATAATAATCTTCATTATAATTTATGATAGAAAAAGTAGATGAAGTGACACGCAAATGATAAATATCAACATGAGCAGGTGGATAGATGTATTCTGCTCTGTTACCTTGAACTATTCTTGGAGGTGCAACGATGGTGCGTGATATAAGGTAGGCAGCGAACACAAACACTATAGCTGACAGCCGTTTTATCAAGTCGCCGTCAGATATCTTCACTCTCTGCGCCGACCGCACTCGGAAAACTACCGATATCCTGAAAATGTTGAAGAGTATATATATATATATATATATATATATATATATATATATATATATACATACACAGCTATTGAGTGTGGATTTTCACAGTTCAAGTTATTAAAAAAAATAGGGCCACTTGTCGTTGAATATAACAACATTGATACTGTAAATACGAAAACCCATTTAAGGCAACAGACTACCATTACTATTTGTCGTGTCGTTACTTGTTGTAGCAGCTTAATATAAAGTAAATAAAGTTAGTTTTGTTTAACGACACCACTGGAACACATTGATTAATTAATCATCGGCTATTGGACGTCAACAATTTAGACACGTCAGAGAAAAGCCGCTACATTTTTCCTAATGCAGCAAGGGATCTTATACATGTATATGCACCATCTCACAGATAGGATAGCACATACCACGGCCTTTGATATACCAGTCGTGATGCACTGGCTGGAACAAGAAATAGCCAAATGGGCCCACCAAAGGGGATCGATCCCAAACCGACCGCACATTAAGTGAGCGCTTTACCACTGGGATACGTCCCGTCCCAAGCTTAATATAGTTCCTCATAAAAAATACTACAAAATTCTAATATGCTTTTTGAAATCTTTCTTTGACCTCTGTAGTAGTTAAGTAGCCCATTGGTTTGAAGTTACTTGTTATATGTAGTACTAACTGATCACAACTGTGTAAGTGATATCGTGACACTTGTATAACAGCAACACGTGGAGGTGTTCAGGCATGAGAGCTGTTAACTGAAAAATTTCGTGATCGACTTGATGATTTTTTTTTTACATGATACTTATTAGTTCAGAGCACTCCCTAAAATTAGTAGTCACATGACCCTCTCGATAGAGTTGTATTTTTCACAGAATATATTCTCACATAGAAATTGTATTGAAATGCATGGAGTAATTAATGGTGGTGTGCAACCTAAAGCTGTCTGTCCGATGGAATATTCACTGCGCCTTTTACGAGAGATGGTGTAGTGCAACCTTAACGTATAATTCTAGTAGGACTCTATTTTTCGTAAATGTCTTAAAGGCGAAGACCCTAGTTTCAGCCTGTTTAAATGGTCACGGAGTTTAGTCAATCTAGAAACCTGTAACACATTTATATAAGGTTGCAACAGAGAGAAGCTAAAGTCTGTGATGTTTAAACAGGGAAATACTGTCAAAAATAACTAGAGCTTGTCTCATTAACCATTACTTCTTAGACGAACGTGCGTTCTTAAAAACTAGGGTATGTCGCTTTAACAATGACAGCAAACTGAGGAGTCTTTTCAATAGGATAATTCATTAACGTAACATTCGTCTTTATTGATGATCATTTCTCTTGGGTGTTTACCAAACCAAAAGTAATTTCCATAATGTTATCTTACTTAAGGACTTTAATTTGTGTTTTATTTTCTTGATTGTTTTCTGTATCTTACATTATGAATAAGCTATGCGTTTAATATCCGATATCTCACCTTAATCTACCGAGGCGGCTCTAGGATTTTGAGAAAAGGGGTGGATGAGAGTGTGTGTGTAGGTGTGTGCGTGTGTGTGTGTATGTACGTGTGTTTGTATGTGTGTGGATATGTGCGTGGATCTCTCTGTGTGTTTGTTTGTGTGAGTGTGGTGTGTGTGTAGGTGTGTGTGTATGTGTTTGTTTGTTTGTGTATGTGTATGTGTGTGTATGTGTATGTGTGGTGTGTGTTTGTTTGTGTGTGTGTGTGTGTATATCGATGTGTGTGTGTGGTGTGTGTTTGGTTGTTTGAGTGTGTGTGTGTGTGTGTGTGTGTTTGGTTGTTTGTGTGTGTGGATGTGTGTGTGTGGATGTGGGGATGTGTGTGGGGGGATGTGTGTGTGTGCATGTTTGTGTGCATGTGTGTGTTTGTGTTTGTGTGGATGTGTGTGTATGTATGTGTGTTTGGATGTGTGCATCTGTGTGTGTATGTGTGTGTGTGTGTGTATGTGTGTATGTATGTGTATGTGTGTGTGTGTGTGTGTGTGTGTGTGTGTGGATATGTGTGCGTGTATGTATGTGTGTTTGGATGTGTGCATCTGTGTGTGTGTGGATGCATGTGTCTATGTGTGTGTGTGTGGATGTATGTGTGTATGTAGGTGTGTGTATATGTGTATGCAGGTGTGTATATGTGTATGTGTGTGTCTGTGTGTGCGCGTGCGTCCGTGTGTGTGATACTGTGTGTTTGTGTGTATGTCTCTATTGGGGAGGGGGGGGGGGGGGAGGGGCGGGACGTAGCCCAGTGGTAAAGTGATCGTTTGATGCGCGGTCGGTCTAGGATCGATCCTTGTCAATTGACTATTTCTCGTTCTAGCCAGTGCACCATAACAAAGGCCGTGTTATGTTCTATTCTGTCTGTGGGATGGTGCATATAAAAGATCCTTTCCTTACCAAATATTTGATATCCAATAGTCGATGATTAATAATCAATATGTTCTAGTGGTATCGTTAAACAAAACAAACAAACTATTTGCGAGTGTTTCCAATGCAAAAAAAAGCGAAAAATTAAAGGTGCATTTTGTTTACTTAGCAGCTGAACTGGGAGTGTGTTAAACCCCTATCCCTCCATCGACCCGCCACTTGTCTATCACGGTATTAGCGGACATTGTTATTGCTTGGGGTGGGATCTCATTATTAGATACAACACTGCCTTGTTAATAACAGGCACATGCACTTCGTGATAATAAAAAAATACACAATTCTACAGACTGCTCGACAGTGTCAACATCGTGCGACGACAACAGCCTACTTACCTCCATGTTTTTAGTAGTAAGGCCCCATAGGATATTGAAAAACCAATTTGTCTAAACCAGAATTTCATACAACATGTTATAACGCTGGCCTCGAAATAACCAACAATAAGCTGAAAAAGAAACAAAGAAGATAGAAACAATATTGAAAATTTAAACTTGGCTATTAATCTACATGCAGTTATACTGAAGAACATAATAAATTCAAATATTAATACACTTTTCTTCAATTTATTACAAGTTATTCAGTTTGGATTCCAATAGTTTGTGTATTGTAAGATTATCGATAATTAACTGGATCGGGGCGGGACGTAGCCGAGTGGTACAGCGTTCGCTCGATGCGCGGTAGGTGTGGGATCGATCCCCGTCGGTGGACCTATTTAGCTATTTCTCATTCCAGCCAGTGCACCACGACTGGTATATCAACGACCGTGGTATGTACTACCCTGTCTGTGGGATGGTGCATATAAAAGATCACTTGCTGCTAATCGAAAAGAGTAGCCCATGAAGTGGCGACAGCGGGTTTCCTTTCTCAATATCTGTGTCTAATGTTACATATTAAAGCTATTTTCCCCTTTAGAAAATCAGTATCTGTATAAACAAGGTATTTGTTAATGTTCTGATGTTTGTAACAGATTAAAGGCATATTGTCACAGACCATTGACCTATTTAATGGTCTATCAAAGTATTACCTGAATAAAAATATTTTGATTTGTCCCTTAATGTACTTTATTCCACCATCTTCATAACCACCATACTCAATTTATTAATGACATTTTGTAAAAATAATTGGATTATGGCAATGGTCCATAATTCAAAAACTAAAATTATCGAGAGGGTTGACATGGATTTCACTCCATCATGGTTCAGTTAAGGTGATACAATAGCTAGATTTGGTTTCCAACAATTAATGCAATTTTTTTTGTTATTATCCATTTTTAGATAAATAAGGTCCTTAAATCCGTGACAGTATGCCTTTAAACTCGATTTTACCTGTACGTAATTCTGTACGTACGAAAATCTATACAGTACGAAGTACAATTTAATGGATAATGACTGCTGCAAACACTATTACACGATCACATTGTACACAGAGATACTGATACTCTAAACACGCAAATAATTAATTGAATATATAATTGTAGTCGCCAGTGGCATGACATAGCCCAGTTGTAAAGCGCTCGCTTGATGCGCGGTCGGTGTGGGATCGATCCCCGTCTATGTGGGCTATTTCTCGTTCCAGCCAGTGCTCAACGACTGGTATATCAAAGGCCGTGGTATGTGCTATCTTGTCTGTGGGAAAGTGCATATAAAAGATCCTTTGCTGCATTAGGGAGGATGTAGCGGGTTTCCTCTGACGACTATGAATCAGAATTAACAAATGTTTGACATCCAATAGCCGATGATTAATTAATAAATGTGCTTAAGTGGTGTCGTTAAACAAAACAAACTTCTTCTTTTTTTGTAGTCGCCAACTTTTTTTTCCACTAGCCGTCAGGTATGGCAATAGTAATTTACTAGTCCAACATTGAATATCACTAGCAATGAGAGTGGGGTACCATAATCTAGAAGCCCTGTCTTAGAGTATTCAATGTGTGTCTTGCTGTCCAAATGTGTGTAGGAGCCCAAACTGGTAAACAAGTATTAGGAATTAAATACAGTTTGAGCTACTACAAACAAGTACAGAAACACAACACATAGACCGGCCTCGGTGGCGTCGTGGTTAGGCCATCGGTCTACAGGCTGGCAGGTACTGGGTTCAGATCCCAGTCGAGGCATGGGATTTTTAATCCAGATACCGACTCCAAACCCTGAGTGAGTGCTCTGCAAGGCTCAATGGGTAGGTGTAAACCACTTGCACCGACCAGTGATCCATAACTGGTTCAACAAAGGCCATGGTTTGTGCCATCCTGCATGTGGGAAGCGCAATTAAAAGATCCCTTGCTGCCTGCCGTAAAAGAGTAGCATATGTGGCGACAGTGGGTTTCCTCTAAAAAATAGTGTCAGAATGACCATATGTTTGACGTCCAATAGCCGATGATAAGATAAAAAATTCAATGCGCTCTAGTGGCGTCGATAAATAAAACAAACTTAACTTTTACTTTACAACACATAGAAACAATGATATTCTAAACAAAGTCATGTATATGGTATGTAATTTTAGTCGTTAAAACGCTGTAGTATTTTAAAACAGCCTACAATGGTAGCAAACCCAGGTGCTGACGTCACTGAGAATATATTTTAACAAGTGACCACGTTAAGAAAATGAATACCCGTCTTAATACGGATTATTCCGACGCCATATAACCGTAAATAAATTGTGTTGAGTGCGTCGTTAAATAAACCATTTTCCTTTTTCCTTCCTAATACAGTTTAGTTTCAAGATATTTAGACAAACGTATACTGAACCTCACTTAAAACGCACCAGTCAAGATATTTAGACAAACGTATACTGAACCTCACTTAAAACGCACCAGTCAGAATATTATTGTAATTGTAAAATGGATATGAGAATAAACATAAAACATGTTACTTATTGTGTATAACTGGCTATACTATTGTAGGCAATACATAACACGAGTTAGGGTTATCGTGTGTGCTATGGCAACTCCACACATGCGAGTTCAGTATATATGGAATACTTGAATACTTACGGGACAATAAAGTAAAAAGGCTCCTAGTAAAATGATTCTGAGAAGAACTGGACTTGCAGCTTTAAGCACCTGAAAAAACAGTGTGAAATGAGTGTCGAAAAAAAGAATAGTTTGATGACATTCCGTACACAAGCATTGCTTAATCATAGGCGTGTAACTGATCGACATAATAACGTTTGGCGAGAATGTTACTTTACTGTCGTGAACTGCACTAGTATCTTAACATCACGGGACTGGACTGTGAACCACACAATTATGTTGCCGTAATATAAACGTACTTAACTGTGAATCCCAGTAGTACATTACCTTAATATCATGGCATTCGACTGTTAACCATAACAGTGTATTACTTCTATGTCACGGTATTGGACTGTGAACCAGACGAGCATGTTACCGTAGTGTCACAGTATTGGACTGCACACCATATGAGTATATTACCTTAGCATCACTGTATTGGACTGTGAACTACATGAAAATAGTACGAAATTGGACTGCGAACCTGATGAGTATATTACCTTAATGTCACGGTATTGGACTGTGAACCTGATGAGTATATTACCTTAATGTCACAGTATTGGACTGTGAACCTGATGAGTATATTACCTTAATGTCACGGTATTGGACTGTGAACCTGATGAGTATATTACCTTAATGTCACGGTATTGGACTGTGAACCTGATGAGTATATTACCTTAATGTCACGGTATTGGACTGTGAACCTGATGAGTATATTACCTTAATGTCACGGTATTGGACTGTGAACCTGATGAGTATATTACCTTAATGTCACGGTATTGGACTGTGAACCTGATGAGTATATTACCTTAATGTCACGGTATTGGACTGTGAACCTGATGAGTATAATACCTTAATGTCACGGTACTGGACTGCGAACCTGATGAGTATAATACCTTAATGTCACGGTATTGGACTGCGAACCTGATGAGTATATTACCTTAATGTCACGGTATTGGACTGCGAACCTGATGAGTATAATACCTTAATGTCACGGTATTGGACTGGGAACCTGATGAGTATATTACCTTAATGTCACGGCATTGGACTGTGAACCTGATGAGTATATTACCTTAATGTCACGGCATTGGACTGCGAACCTGATGAGTATATTACCTTAATGTCACGGTATTGGACTGCGAACCTGATGAGTATATTACCTTAATGTCACGGTATTGGACTGTGAACCTGATGAGTATATTACCTTAATGTCACGGTATTGGACTGTGAACCTGATGAGCTATATTACCTTAATGTCACGGTATTGGACTGTGAACCTGATGAGTATATTACCTTAATGTCACGGTATTGGACTGCGAACCTGATGAGTATATTACCTTAATGTCACGGTATTGGACTGTGAACCTGATGAGTATAATACCTTAATGTCACAGTATTGGAGTGTAAACCAAATGAATGTATTTACCGCAACGTCATGTTACTGGACTGTGAACCAGACGAGGATGGGTATACAACACACGGTTACCTCAACGTCACGGTATTGGACTGTGAACCAGACAAGTGTATTCACCTTAACGTCACGCTACTGGACAATGAACTAAACCATAACGTCACGATACTGGACTGTGAATGTCACGGGGATCCTGATAACACCCGTAACTGAATAAAACACGATTATCCAAATATCTCTGCTAACAGTATATCTATTAGATCTCTCTGTATCGAGCAGGCTACTACCCGAGTGGCCCGGCTCTAGGGGTAATCAGAGATAAGATCTGATATATATATATATATATATATATATATATATATATATATATATATGTGTGTAGCACGTTTAGTTCATTAGAAAACACAACAAAACACAATACACTTTGGAATCTGTATTAATTCTAACGCTGACAAATGTACTTGCCGCAGTAGTTAATTAACAACAACAATATAATAACAACCCAGAGCTAATCAATTAATTAATTAATCACTAGGTGTCTAGTTTACACAATATTCTAATCACTTCACCGTGATACAACACACACACGTGTGATAATTGAGAAACGCTGCCAGGGGAACTTAATTAATAAAGGAATTACAACTCTATTCCTAACTGGTTGATTTTTAATTAACCCTTAAATACTCAGTTAGTAACCTTGTAATACAGAATTAATACTGGTACATATCACAATAAAGACAATAACCTACAGTTTACCTAGGTCCTCTAGGATGACCGGCTAAGCTTTATCTTACCAAATACTCGTATAAAAATATTAGAACAGTGAAGCCTACAATTTACTTCGTCAGATTACCGGAGACACTGTCTAAAGAATATTGGTATAATACAGTATTAAAATATTTAAAGTCACATCAATCACATCAAGGTTATACAACAGAGCAGAAATATATATATAGTTACCAAGTCCGGTCTGAACTAATATATTTCAGTTGGACAACGTCCGTTCCCCTGGATACTTCCAATGTTTCTCCCTGATACATCTAAAATCCTATCTATTTTATTCAAAAATCTCAGACTAGTACGGAGACAGCGAATATCGGCTGGGGGCACAGCGCGGTACCTCACCTATCATGCGATATTTCCACAACTCCCAGAGACGGTATATTTTCTTAGATGGCCAGACAGACCGTCGCCAGGTCGCTAGAAATACCCCGGTCGTAAACCGAACTACCGGAGGTATTACGTAACCACTGTGCCCACCTGGTCTAAGTGCATAATGGGACGCAGGACTACCACCGTCGCGCGGGGGTATTACGTAACCAAGCTGCACACGGCCCTCTAAAACAATTAATATCGCCACAGACGAAAAGATAAGAGCATCTTCCGTCACAGTGAACCAAACGAGGGTGGGTATAAAACACTCGATTATCTTAACGTTAAGGGTACTGGACTGAGAACCAGACGAGGATGGGTATAAAACACTCAGTTACCTTAACGTCACGGTACTGGACTGTGAACCAGACGAGGATGGGTATAAAACACTCGGTTACCTTAACGTCACGGTACTGGACTATGAACCAGACGACGATGGGTATAAAACACTCGGTTACCTTAACGTCACGGTACTGGACTGTGAACCAGACGAGGATGGGTATAAAACACTCGGTTACCTTAACGTCACGGTACTGGACTCTGAACCAGACGAGGATGGGTATAAAACACTCGGTTACCTTAACGTCACGGTACTGGACTGTGAACCAGACGAGGATGGGAATAAAACACTCGATTGCCTTAACGTCACGGTACTGGACTGAGAACCAGGCGAGGATGGGTATAAAACACTCGATTACCTTAACGTCACGGTACTGGACTGTGAACCAGATGAGGATGGGTATAAAACACTCGATTACCTTAACGTTACGGTACTGGACTGTGAACCAGACGAGGATAGGAATAAAACACTCGAGTACCTTAGCGTCACGGTACTGGCCTGAGAACCAGACGACGATGGGTACAAAACACTCGATTACCTTAACGTCACGGAACTGGACTGTGAACCAGACGAGGATGGGTATAAAACACTCGTTTACCTTAACGTCACGGTACTGAACTGTGAACTAGACGAGGATGGGTATAAAACACTCGGTTACCTTAACGTCACGGTACTGGACTGTGAACCAGACGATGATGGGTATAAAACACATGATGAGGCACGACACGCCCAGCTCGATGGAGCGCTGCAGCCAGTTGAGGGCGATGATGCAGGGGCTGAAGTCGTCGCACGTCTCGCAGCCAGGGGCACATCGCAGACACTCGAAGCCGCTGTCGTACTTGTTGGGGTGATGCTGCAAAAAGGAACAATAAGGGTCCACTTTCAATATGTTAATGTGTTAACGGTACATACTCCTAAAAGAATATCATTGTACAGCAATCTCTGATTGAAACGTACTGCTTCATGCTTGGACTGAAGTTATCTGTATATTCAATGTGTTCTAGTTTGTCCTGATGTCTATGGATGCTTACTGTTAAAGCTTGTTGTAACACCACCACTAGACGTTATTGATTTATTAATCATCAGATATTAGACGTCAAACATTTGGTAATTCTTATGTTTAGTGTTATAAAGGAAACCCGTTACAATGTTTCATTAGTAGCAAGAGATACTTCATATGCACCATCTCTCAGACAGGATAGCACATACCACGGTCGTGGTGAATTGCCTAGACGTCAAACATTTGGTAATTCTGACGTTTAGTGTTATAAAGGAAACTCGTTACAATTTCCCATTAGTAGCAAGGGATACTTTATATGCACCATCTCTCAGACAGGACATACACAAACCACGGTCGTGGTGAATTGCCTAGAACAAGAAATAGCCTTTTGGGTTCACCGACTGAGATCCATCCTAGACCGAGCTCTCATCATGCGAGCGCTTTACTACTGGGCTGCGTCCCGCTCTGTGGAAGCTACAGATCGCGTCTTGGCGTTACCATTCGGCATACACCAGCACTTTGATGATGCCGTGTGTTTGTCACAGTGTACAATCATTCATTTCTGTGATCACATGCTTACTGTTAGCTCGGCTGTTGTCAAATGATGTAGTTATGTGATATTTTGTCCAAGCAAATGGAGTCCCGAAACCCACTTCACGCACACGAGTTTTGATTTCTATGACACACATTTTGGGTTAACGCACGTTTTCAAATTTGATAGCAGACGACGTTCAGTATTTTTCCAGGGTATACAATTATAGTTTCAAACCCATTCAAGGCAGCAGGTTTTATATGAGCAAGAAGATACACACATTGTATATTGCAAGTCAGGAAAAAAGAGTAACGTTTGTTTTATTTAACGACGCACTCAACACATTTTATTTATGGTTATATGGCGTCAGACATATGGTTAAGGACCACACAGGTATTTAGAGAGGAAACCCGCTGTCGCCACTACATAGGTTACTCTTTCCGATTAGCAGTAAGGGATCTTTTATTTGCGCTTCCCACAGGCAGGATAACACAAACCATGGCCTTTGTTGAACCAGTTTACATCTACCCATTGAGCCTTGCGGAGCACTCACTCAGGGTTTGGAGTCGGTATCTGGATTAAAAATCCCATGCCTCGACTGGGATACGAACCCAGTACCTACCAGCCTGTAGACCGATGGCCTAACCACGACGCCACCGAGGCCGGTCTCAAATCAGAAAGTCCGAGCCACAACCATTAGTAGGTCGACTGCAGTCATTCTGCCATTAGTGTAAATATAGGTTGTGCAGTCGTAACGAGCTGTCTCATGTAATTACTGAATGGATGAAGGTAATCGTGCAGAGTTCAATATCATCGACCATTTGAAATTGTTAGTCGCACGGATTGAGAACTTGTTTTACAAAAATAATCTGCATTGTGAATGAAATTGATTCTTATTTCATTAAAACAATGGATTACATTTCTAGACATGCCTATTACCGGATTTATGCGTAAGCTATTGGAAGTAAATGAGAGATGAATTGGTGCGTTCGTTCTGCATTATACTCGCCAGAAAAATAAAAATAAAATTGGAAAGTAAAAAACAAGAGGATATCTATTGTTTGAAAAAACATTTTAATCATTTTTTAAAAGGGACTATTCGAATTTGCGGCCATTTTCATTTAAGGGCTTTCCAATTCATTTAATTAATTTATACTTATTTTCGTGATTCTATCCAATTACAGTTCAAGCACGCTATTTTGGACACGGCCTTCAGCTATCTGGGCTGTCTGTCCATGACAGTGGGTTAGAGGTTAGTTGTCAGTGGTTACTGCGAGAAAAGTCGATGTAATGGCCTTACACCTATCCATCGAGTCGTTGTACTCGCTCTCTGGGTGGGAGCCGGTACCGCTGTGTGAACCCAGTACCGAACAGCCTTGTGTCCGACGAGTTAACACCACTGAGGGTGCTTTAAACAACTTTACACCTTTCAACTAAAGGTACACATTAAAAACGTGTTCTTATTTAGACTATCATTGTCTGTAAACTGAATGTGTTGCTATTCTTCCTTATGATTGCAGTATTTCAACTTCATTTTATTTCCTAATTATATATGCTAGAAAGAATTTTTTGGGTATGGCGCTATGGAATTGAATGCAACCACAGTTAATAGGGGATATATATATATATATATATATATATATATATATATATATATATATATATATATATATATATTTCGTACGTACGAAATTACTGGAATGTAAAATCCAATTTGAGTACTGAAGCAGTCCCCACAGAGTTACGGGGAAATGATACTATTCGGTCAAAATTTAAAAGTCATTACACGTTCTTGAAATTTTTACATATTATAGATATATCCTTATATTACTGGAATGTCAAACAAAAATCATATGTCACCGGACAAAATTTTAAACGCGGACCATGAATTCATAAAAAGTCCACCATAAATCGTCTGAGCAATGTTGTTTTAAAAACTGTTTCATTGGAGTGATCAACTATGTTCTTAAAAACATAAACAGAACAAATTACATTATTTTCTATTAAACAAAAAAAAAAATCCATTGTGGGTTTAGGTGGGACTGGGGTCTGGGTGGAGAATGGGGGAGATTATTCCCACATATCTTTATCTACTGAAACTGATGTCATAAAATGGCCTGCCTGTCATACGCTACGAACTAGCCAAACAAGTTACATTAAGATACGTGATACTTTATTGAATACGAAACCAAAATGAGTCCTGTGATTGCCATCTATTTTGGGACTAACATGGAAGTACATCACAGTATTCTTAAATTATAAAATTTTTTGTAGAATTTTATTTAATTTCACAGAATACCATCTGTTTTCTTTTTTCCCTTACTTGTTTTTTGTTTCGTTGTTATTGTTGTTTCTAAAATATTTTGAAGAGAATACATTCTATTATAATACAGTATATACTGAATCGCCAACAGCAAGTTATGATGAACACGTATTCTATTCGTCTTTTTAAATAATTGTTCCTTTTTCACCCTTCTTATTTTAGATTTTTTAAATTACGTATAGAGTCTAGACACTAGCGATTACTGTAGGTGCGGCAAGAATTTATTTAATGAATGATGAGGATGCACCAAAGGAAACAGTATTGATTATCAAGGATTCAATTATGAGATTTCTGTTTAACAGTGAAGTGTTTGGTGTGCGTGCATTAAACAATGGACTGCCAGCGTTAAAGGGACATTCCTGACTTTGCTGAAATTTTTAAGATGCTATCTACTAACAGACACTTTTTAACGATTGTAATTACATATCAAATATATATGTCTGCATAAAATATTAGTGGTTGTATATTAAACGTGTTTCTGATCGTTCTAATATTTGTATTAGTTTAAATTTCATTTTATTTCCTAAAATTTTCATATGTACGAAATTATTTAAAGACAAAATCCAGTTTGGGCTTCTTTCAAATAGTAAGACGACCAGAAACACATTGAATATACAAACGCCAATATTCTGAAAAAGAAAATATATTTAATATGAAAGTTTAATCGTAGAAATATTTTATTAGTCGGAAACGTCTTACAATGGAGCAAACTCAGGAACGCTCCTTTAAACACATCGCACTTCAATGGACAAACATTTAATGGTTTATTCTCAGAAGTGCACCGCTCTAGAACCACCCTTATCGCGTTTCCGTTCATAACGCACTCGATCAGCGTTCCACGTTCCAAATAACAATATCCTGCTGTACAGATGACGCAAATACATATCACAGTACATATTTACATATTCAAACATACATATAGGATACAAACCACTCAATCTAAATATAATATCACCAGAGAGAGAGAGAGAGAGAGAGAGAGAGAGAGAGAGAGAGAGAGAGAGAGAGAGAGAGAGAGAGAGAGAGAGAGAGAGGGGTGTAGAGACAGAGAGAGGGAGACAGAGAGAGAGAGAGATAGACTAATCTTGACCGTGAGAGAGATAAAAGCAGAGATAGCGACATACGGACACACACACACACGCACACACATACACACACACACACACGAGGAGAGAGAGAGGAGAGCGAGAGCGGACACACACAAAGATAGAGAGAGAGAGAGAGAGAGAGAGAGAGAGGAGAGAGAGAGAGAGAGAGAGAGAGAAGGAGGAGAGGAGAGAGACAGAGAGACGAGGAGAAGACAGACACAAGAGAGAAGACAGAGAGAGCAAGAGAGAGAGAGAGAGAGAGAGAGAGAGAGAGAGAGAGAGAGGAGAGAGAGAGGAGGCAGGGGACAGAGAGGAGAGGGAGAGAAAGAGGAGAGGAGAGACTAAGAGAGGAAGAAGAGAGAGACAGGACAGAGAGAGAGGCGTATAGAAAGGAGAGACAGGCAGGACACAGAGAGGGAGAGACACAGAGACACAGACAGAGACATAGAGATAGACACACACACAGAGAGAAGAGAGAGAGAGAGAGAGAGAGAGAGAGAGAGAGAGAGAGAGAGAGAGAGAGAGAGAGAGAGAGAGAGAGAGAGAGAGAGAGAGAGAGAGAGAGAGAGAGAGAGAGAGAGAGAGAGACAGAGAGACAGACAGACAGAGAGAGAGAGAGAGAGAGAGAGAGAGAGAGAGAGAGAGAGAGAGAGAGAGAGAGAGAGAGAGACAGACAGACAGACAGACAGACAGGTAGACAGAGAGAGAGAGACGGACAAATAATAAGGCAGGCTGACAGTAATGTAGATAGAGATAACAAGAAAGACACAAATACATGCAGTCTAATACAGTCCTTTAAAGAATTAATAAAATGAAAATTTAAGTCCACTGTCGTTTCAGTGCTCATTTCTATTTCTATCTGAACGACTATCCAATCAGCGTCCATATTTTAAAAAACCCTGACCTTTCGCTTAAGCGCGAATTCTGCCTCGACATCTGTTCCCTTGTAGTATCTATGTTGAGCATCAAGATCTGGGAAGTAGAACCCGTCCTTACAGACGCACTTGTAGGAGCCTCGCTTGAAACCCAGGCCCCCGATCTCAATACACTGCAAGGCAAAGAAAGCAACATTTGTTTACCAACTCCTCAGCATGTTACACAACGGATAACATATTGCTTATGTTCGACACTTGTTAAAGAGAGCTACAGTTAATATTTGCTTTATCTTACGACACTGCACATAGATTTATTAATCATCGGCTATTGGATGATGGCATCTGGCAATTTTGCCATATAGTCTTAGAGAGGAAACCCACTACATTTTTCATTAGAAGCAATGAATGTTTTATATGCATCATCCCATAAACAGGACAGCACGGTCTTTGATATACCAGTCAGTGGCGGACCACCCCCACGCAGCCCGGGGGAGAGGCAAATGTTTCTGAAAGGATTCCTCGGATTCTCCAACGTAAAAAATAAATTAAAATTAAAAAATATATAAAAATATAAATGTCGCAAAAGTTGGTCAGCTGAGAAAACTGGATAGTGTGTATGGTAGGGCTCTCAAGGTAATAGTTGGGGGAACTATCTGCACACCGTATGATAGTGTCTTGGTAGAACTGGGGGTAATGCCATTGGCCCTTAGGAGGATCAGGCAGGGGTTGAAATATATTAATAAAATCCGTAGCCTTGTGCCTGATTCTCCAGTTAACAACCTTAAACCTGTTAAAGTAAATATAAACAGAGATAGGGACATATCTATTGTTTCATATTTAAATAAGTTTGCAAATGACTTTGGGATTGTGGGCCTTCCGCTAAGCAGAATAGAGACATCGGTGGATCTGCCGTGGGTGACCAATGTCCCAAAAGTGCATTACCATATCAGGGAAGAAATTATTGAAACTAATAATCCTAATTTTAAAAATATTATATTTCAAGCAGTGGTTGGAGAAATCTGCCCGGATGTGACTCAGGTCTATACAGACGGGTCGAAAGACCCAACCACTGGTAAAACAGGAATGGCCTTTGTTATTAATAATTTTAAATATTTAAGGAAACCGATAGCCATTAGGGCTAGACTATCGGATAACATTTCAGTTTATACATCAGAATTAATGGCCATACTGTATTCCCTGAAATGGATTGAAAGATATCATGTTAATAATAGCCCCAATAGATATGTCATCTTCTCTGACAGTCTTAGTGCCCTGCAAGCAATCAATGGAGCCCATAGTATCAGATCGGAAATTATAAATAAAATTTATAAAATATATTTTAATATTGCTGCTCTGGGTATCCAAGTCGTTATGGAATGGGTTCCGGCTCATATATTGGAATATCTGGTAATGAAGCAGCCGATGCCAACGCTAAAAAGAGTTTGCTGGAACCGGCAATCGGTGTTCCAGTAGAATATAATGTTAACGAAATAAATTCCATAGCTGAGCCACACCTGGTGGCTCTGTGGCAAACCGAATGGAACCACAGAGCCAGGGTGTGGCATGCCTACATTAAACCAAAAGCGACCACTCCTGGGCCAGTTTCTTTTAATGTTAAGGTAACTAGAATTATTGCAAGACTTAGAATGGGTGTCTCTTCGGCTTTAAATGATGTTAGATTTAAAATTAAAAAAGTTACGTCACCCAACTGTTTAGTATGTCATACAATCGAAGATGTTAATAATTTTTTGATAAAATGTACTAAACATGACAACATTAGACTGAAACTGGTTAATTATTTTATTAAAATTAAATTAGAGTTTAATGCTTATAATTTATTAAATCCACCTAAAGAATATAAAAATACAATAGACAGGTTGTTGGTCGCTTTTGTATATCAATCTAAAATAAAGATATAATATTATAGGGTTCTCCTGGGGGCGGTTCCTGCCATAGCCTAGGCATTGCTAGATTGGTGCAAATGTGGCAGGCCCGTTCCTTTTATGGGACCCACAATAAATAATCACTGTTGGTGGGCTGGGTAATAGCACTCATTATTGTTTGCTCCTCACTCCTTCTGGGGTTGGAAGGATGTTACCTGCGCCCCTACTGTCCGGTCTTTCGCCCCTTCCTTCTGCAATGTCGCGCCTGACTTGCTGGATTTTTAAATTTTAATGTAATGTACTGGTTTAAAAAAAAAGAAGAAATATATATATATAAATAGTATATTGTATTTTAATTTTTAAATTAATTTATATTGTGGTGTGGGTGTTTGAATGATTTTACTTCGGGTTGATGATGGGGTTGCTATCTGGCAGTAACAGCCCCCTCCTCGCCGACCAAATATATTGTATGAACTGCTTTTAATTTTTATTGGGTGTTTATGTTTTAAAATTGATAGGTTTACAAGCGTGCTCTTTTAATTTGTTTTAATTTATTTTATACGTGTTTTTAACTTTATTGAGATAGAGGGAAATGGGACCCTGTGGCGGCTGCTTAACCTCCCTTAATAAACCTCCTACTGAATAATAATAGGGCTAAAATAAAGAGTTTCTGTACTATTTGTATTTTTGAAATGCTCGTTCTAAATTTAAGTTTTAAATTAAATGGATTATATATTTTATATTAATTATTATTTTTGGAATTGCGCAAATAAAAACTAATTATATAATATCCGTATTCCCCGTTGGTTTAATTTCAAAGTTGTCCTAAGTAATTTCTGTCCCGGATTGGGCCCCTGGCCTCCAGAGACCGAACCCGGGGTGGACATGCTCGAAGCCTTAGTGGTATAGGAGCATGGGAAAGTCTTCACACACACGCAAAAGTTGGGCGGGAAGGGGTGGAGGGCACTACACTGGCTGGAACCAGAAATAGCCCAATGGGCCACCAACGGGTCGGGAGTTTTACCTCTGGGGTACGCCCCCCCCCCCCCCCCCCCCCCCCGAATAAAATAGGTTTCCGTTATGCATAACATGTCCGTGTATTGACTAACCTTGGTTGTGGCATTCTTGCACCTGTGTGACCCGGCGAACACGTTCTGTGAGATTTTCGCCTCCTCCGGATCCTGCGGACACTGGTTGATGTCGACTTTCTGCAGATCTATGTCAATACCGCTCGTACCCCTGTAAGTAGACATATACCCAACAACATTAGTTTCGGTAGGTTCATTTCAATGTGTTAAAAACAACACAGCCTCTCTCGCTGTGATGACGTGTCGACGTTGTGGCATGCAGGTGAACTTACAGTAAAGTCGTAGACCTTAGGCTTAACCCGTAAAAATAAAGTTAAGTTTAGTTAATCTATAAACCTGTAATGCATGTGGATAAATTTACAACAGAGTGAAGCAAGAGTCTGTGACGTAGCAACGGTGATATACCTTTAAAAATAGACTAGAACTCTATTCCATAACCGTTACTTCTCAGACGCACGTGCGTTTTCAAAAAATATGCAAACACATTAAAAACACCAGGATGACCACAAACATTTCGGATGTACGGAAATGGATTACATAAGCAATAAAATCAAAGTAATATATGATTTTAATTTGCCAATAATGGCTCTAATAGAGACAGAATATGTCTTAGTGTTTAAAACTAGTGTATGTCACTTGAATGATTTAAAGGGACATTCCTGAGTTTGCTGCATTGTAAGATGTTTCCGACTAATAAATTATTTCTACGATTAAACTTACATATTGAATATATTTTCTTGTCTGTATATTCAATGTGTTTCTGGTCGTCATAATATTTGTAAGAAGCCCAAACTGGATTTTGTCTTCAAATACGAAAACATCTTTTTTAGGAAATAAAATGAAATTTAACCTAGTACCAACATTAGAACGATCAGAAACACTTTTAATATACAGCCACAAATATTTTATGCAGAAAAATATATTTGATATATTTGATATTTGATAAAAAGTCTCTGTTAGTCGATAACATCTTAAAAATTGCAGGAAATTCAGGAATGTCCCTTTAATGATTTAGAGCGAACAAAATGACAAGTATTGTTACAAACCAACGCGTGACAACTCCTAGCCGCTAGTTTTCATAAATGCACGACAAACCCCACAGTTTCGGGTAATATTATCACGAGTCACAGGTAGGTAATGTTATCACGAGTCACAGGTGGGTAATATTATCACGAGTCACAGGTAGGTAATGTTATCACGAGTCACAGGTGGGTAATGTTATCACGAGTCACAGGTGGGTAATGTTATCACGAGTCACAGGTGGGTAATGCTATCACGAGTCACAGGTGGGTAATGCTATCACGAGTCACAGGTGGGTAATGCTATCACGAGTCACAGGTGGGTAATGTTATCACGAGTCACAGGTGGGTAATGTTATCACGAGTCAGATTTCTGAAACAATTTTTATAAGTCATATGTGATCATACTTACAACAGTAATATGACACTAATAGAGAATTACCAAAATGTGTATCGTCCTTTAATTAATTTATTTGAGTGTAACAAATCATTCAAACAAGATGATCGCCGGCCTCGTTGGCATAGTGGTTAAGCCATCGGACTTCATACTGGTAGTTATTGGGTCCACATCCCGGTACCGGTATCCACTCAGACACGTGTTTAATGGCACAAGGAAGAGGTGTAAAACCAATCCACCGACTTAACACCAACCAATAGCCATTACAGAGAATATTCCTAGTTTTCTTCATTGTAAGATGTCTTCGACTGATAACATTTTGTAACGAATAGTACTAAATATTAAATATACTTTCTTGTTTACAATATCAGTGTCGGCATGTTAAATGTGTTTCTAGCCCAGTGGTAAAGCGCTCGCTAATGCGCGGTCGATCTGGGATCGATCCCCGTCGGTGGGCATATTGGGTAATTTCTCGTTCCTTGGTACTAATGGAAACATGTAGCAGGTTTCCACTCTAAGACAACATGTCGAAATTACCCAATGTTTCACATCCAATAACCGATGATTAATAAATCAATGTGTTCTAGTGATAATAAAACAGACTTTAACTTTTTTGATCGTCCAAATATTTGTAAGTAGCCCAAACTGGATTTTGGTAACCAATAATTTGGTACGCACGGAAAAATGCATATTAGGAAATAAAGTTTGACCTAGTGAAAATACTAGGACGTTTACAAATATGTTTAATATACAAGTACTAATATTTTATTTAGAAAGCCCCCCAATTAATATGTAATTATAGTCGTTAAAAGGTCTGTGTTGGTTGACATCATCTGAACAATCGCTGAAGACTCCTGAACAGACAAGCGAAATAGTCGAGGTGTGTGCTGAGGATTGCGTGCTTAAAACGAACTTCGAAATCAAGTTGAAATGATATAACACTGATGGAACTAAATGAAGGAACACACAAATAGTAACAGTAAACACTGACTGCAACCAACCCCCTCCTCCGCAGTATGATGAAGTTAACCGTAATACTGGCAGTCAATTCCACGGTAATCACGTTTAATCCCACATTACAGCTCTGTATTTTATCATACTGACAGAACTACACTAGGAGTGAATTAAATTTGGTATCAAATACCATGTGTTCTTTTACTTTTTTCCCATTAGTAGTTAAATGAACAGTGATTTGCAAGCATTCGATTTCATAAATAGCATTGCGGGGCTGACCACCGATGGCGTTATGGGAAGGGATACTAAAATAAGTCCAGGAAAGAGTCATGGAGAATGGGGTGTGAGTTAGCAAGATGCGCAAAGGTGTAAGCTGAGATAGTCAGAAAAAAAGGCAAGACACGAGGGGGGTGGGGGGGGGGGGGGGGGGGGGCAAGGAAAGTCAGAAAGGACAAGGGGATGATGAAGACTGAAGCAACAGAGGAAGGAAGAGAATGTTTTATTTAACGACGCACTGAACACATTTTATTTAAGGTTACATGGCGTCGGACATATGGTGAAGGACCACACATATTGAGGGAGGAATACCCGCTGTCGCCACGTCATGGGCTACTCATTTCGATCAGCAAGAATATTTTATATGCACCATCCTATAGACAGGATAGCACATGCCACGGCCTTTGATGTTAGTCGTTTGTGGCACCTAGATCCCAATGAAAACGGCAATAGGTGCATGGTCCCTTTAAATTAAATCCTTCTTTATTCGTGTAATTCTAACCGATTGTGTAATCGAAGATTGATCGGTTGGTATCAGCCGATTATAACCGATGATCGATGATGAAATTCCAACCGATTCCCAACACTAACGACCTCCATTGTAACCTATCATTACTGGAATCTGTCTAATTACAAATATTTAATTTAGGCGAGAAATGTCTTGAAAGGCAGGCGGATGGTGAAGGTGGAAGCAACACAGGAACATGAGAATGGTAAAGGTAACTGTGTTCATCTTGTAACATTTTGGTTACCGGCCTCGGTGGCGTCGTGGCAGGCCATCGGTCTACAGGCTGGTAGGTACTGGGTTCGGATCCCAGTCGAGGCATGGGATTTTTAATCCAGATACCGACTCCAAACCCTGAGTGAGTGCTCCGCAAGGCTCAATGGGTAGGTGTAAACCACTTGCACCGACCAGTGATCCATAACTGGTTCAACAAAGGCCATGGTTTGTGCTATCCTGCCTGTGGGAAGCGCAAATAAAAGATCCCTTGCTGCCTGTCGTAAAAAGAGTAGCCTATGTGGCGACAGCGGGTTTCCTCTAAAAACAGTGTCAGAATGACCATATGTTTGACGTCCAATAGCCGATGATAAGATAAAAAAAATCAATGTGCTCTAGCGGCGTCGTTAAATAAAACAAACTTTACTTGTAACATTTATTGACTCGATTTTTTCTTATAACAAATATCGCATGCAGGCGAGAGGTGTCAGGAAGGACAAAATGGTGTAAATAATGGAAGCAACAGGACATGGTCATGATTAGGGTAAGTTATACCAGCACGTATAACCTTTTGTTACTCAAAACTGTCTTGTTAGAAATATTTCTCGTAGGTGAGAAGTGCCAGGAAGATGAAACGGGTGAAACATTGGAAGCAACAGGACATGACCATGATTAGCGTACGTTATGCTCCAATCTGTAGCCTTTAGTTACTCAAGTTGTCTTGTTAGATATATCTCACGTTGGCGAGAAGAGTCAGAAAGGGCAAGGGGCTGGTGAAAATGAAAGCAACATAGGGGCATGATGATGGCAAGAGTAACTGCTCACATCTGTGACCTCTAGGGTGGGGGACGTAGCTCAGTGGTAAAGCGCTCGCTTGATGTGCTTTACGTCTAGGATCGATCCCCGTCGGTGGACCCATTGGGCTATTTCTCGTTCCAGCCAGTACTCCACAACTGGTGTAACAAAGGCCGTGGTGTGTACTATCCTGTCTGTGGGATGGTGCATATAAAAGATCCCTTGCTGCTAAGTGAAAAGAGTAGCCCACGAAGTGGCGACAACGGGTTTCCTCTATCAATATCTGTGTGGTCCTTAACTATATATCTGACGCTATATAACCGTAAATAAAATGTGTTGAGTGCGTCGTTAAATAAAACATTTCCTTCCTTTTTGTGTCTTTAGTTACTCCAATTTGTCTTATTATAAGTGTCTCATTTTAGCTAAAATGAAAAGTCTGTCATTGTACGTCAGACGTGAGGTATTAAAATTACGACCATAGCCCCAAGAATGAAACCGTCACTACGACCCCGTCTTTTCGTCGTGTGTGACAATCACGATTTCATCAAGAGATTTCGTACAGTTGCGTGGTCCAGGCTGTGTGATCAAGAAGATTATGTGTTAAGATGTTTCAAAGAAGAAGAACATAGTAAAAGGAAGTAAGGTCGGTTAGTACTACTGGATCAAGACAGGAATGAATATCTGTCTGATAACACCTCAGTACGTTGCTTCATCAAAGGGGTTTGCTAAAAAGAACATTAGTTTGTGTGTGAAAGAAGAAACCGTTTGACGCAATCTTTGGGTCAGCAACAAAGAATCATTTATACGGACGTCCCTAAAGAAAGACAAAATTAGTGTTTAATAATAACAACGTGTTCCGCTATGTAAAGGTCAGGTGTCCCAGCTTCAGGATACTACGTATATCCTCACCCCTAGTCATTCCATCTGGCACTGATCAGTCCTTATCGCGCAAGCTAAATCACAATAACTGAATCATAATGAGTACCTTTTCTGTTGGTAGGTGCTGGGTGTGCAATACAAGTACCGGCTTCCACCAAAATTAGTTTTAACGGCTCAATGAGGAGGTGTAACAAAGGCCGTGTGGTATGTACTGTCCTGTCGGCATGTAAAAGATCCCATGCTGCTAATCGAAAAGAGTTGCCCGTTGATTGGCTGCAGCGGGTTCCCCTCCCCCCTCTCTCACGCCCCCCCCCCCCCCCCCTCATCCCGGTCTCTTTCTCTCGTATAATCGATCCTCGTCAATTAATCCATTTGCTTTTTCGAATCACCGTCAGTACCTTAACAGTTGTATATAAAAAGAAAGAAATGTTTTATTTAACGACGCACTCAACACATTTTATTTACGGTTATATGGTTAAGGACCACACAGATTTTGAAAGGAAACCCGTTGTCGCCACTACATGGGCTACTCTTTCCGATTAGCAGCAAGGGATCTTTTATTTGCGCTTCCCACAGGCAGGATAGCACAAACCATAGCCTTTGTTGAACCAGTTATGGATCATTGGTCGGTGCAAGTGGTTTACACCTACCCATTGAGCCATGAAATGCGTCACCTGATCAGCAGGGTTTAGAGGGTACATGCCTGACATGACGTCATGAAATGCGTCACCTGATCAGCAGGGTTCAGAGGATACATGCCTGGCATGACGTCATGAAATGCGTCATCTGATCAGCAGCGTTTAGAGGGTACATGCCTGGCATGACGTCATGAAATGCGTCATCTGATCAGCAGGGTTTAGAGGGTACATGCCTGACATGACGTCATGAAATGCGTCATCTGATCAGCAGGGTTTAGAGGGTACATGCCTGGCATGACGTCATGAAATGCGTCATCTGATCAGCAGGGTTTAGAGAGTACATGCCTGACATGACGTCATGAAATGCGTCACCTGATCAGCAGGGTTTAGAGGGTACATGCCTGGCATGACGTCATGAAATGCGTCATCTGATCAGCAGGGTTTAGAGGGTACATGCCTGACATGACGTCATGAAATGCGTCACCTGATCAGCAGGGTTTAGAGAGTACATGCCTGGCATGACGTCATGAAATGCGTCATCTGATCAGCAGCGTTTAGAGGGTACATGCCTGGCATGACGTCATGAAATGCGTCATCTGATCAGCAGGGTTTAGAGGGTACATGCCTGGCATGACGTCATGAAATGCGTCATCTGATCAGCAGCGTTTAGAGAGTACATGCCTGACATGACGTCATGAAATGCGTCATCTGATCAGCAGCGTTTAGAGGGTACATGCCTGACATGACGTCATGAAATGCGTCATCTGATCAGCAGCGTTTAGAGGGTACATGCCTGGCATGACGTCATGAAATGCGTCATCTGATCAGCAGCGTTTAGAGGGTACATGCCTGGCATGACGTCATGAAATGCGTCATCTGATCAGCAGCGTTTAGAGGGTACAATGCTGACCCTTGAATTAGTGATCTTCCAAAGATCGATTATTGATCGGTTTGGCTCTACCGATTTGATGATCGATTATTAAAATCAATATATGTTAATCGCTTCTACAAAATAATAATAATACTGAGATTCAGAAGAATTACCGGTTAATATACACTTTATGAAATCACAGAATTGAGTGTTTGTAAACCAGTAAACCTCGTTTAAATACAAAGTAACCATAACCCTTATTTTCGTTTTCTTTGCCTTCAAGGCATATTGTCACAGACCACTGACCTATTAAATGGCCTAACAAAATATTATCTGAACAAAAATATATGTGATTTCCCCCTAAATGTACTTTATTCAAACATCTACGTAACCACCATATTTCACTTATTAATGATATTTTGTGAAAATAATTGAATTATGGCAATGGTCCTTAAATCCGTGACAGTATGCCTTTCAGTATATTTTTTATATTAAAAAACGCCAAAAAACATCGCCATGTATTTTTCGGTGCACATGAACTTGTGTTTGCCGAACTACTGATATGAGACAACTAAAATAGTTTTCCACGAGGGTGGTGTTTGCTATAAATGTAGTAGATTTCACTGAAATAGACTGGTATTGTGAAAATGACAGTCTGGACACAATACATTACGTACCCTGAGGCATTTTAATGCAATTAGAATCGGCACACAAACCCAGTGGAAATCAACGAACGTGTTGATCTCCGTCAATTGGACTTCGAAATGATGATAAACTCTAGAGTTTAATGGATGAGTATATCGAATTGACGTCGTTTTAACATGTAGGTTGGCAGGATCTTTCTAGGGGAAAGAAAGAAATGTTTTATTTAACGACGCACTCAACACATTTTATTTACGGTTATATGGCGTCAGACATATGGTTAAGGACCACACAGATTTTGAGAGGAAACCCGATGTCGCCACTACATGGGCTACTCTTTCCGATTAGCAGCAAGGGATCTTTTATTTGCGCTTCCCACAGGCAGGATAGCACAAACCATGTCCTTTGTTGAACCAGTTATGGATCACTGGTCAGTGCAAGTGGTTTACACCTACCCATTGAGCCTTGCGGAGCACTCACTCAGGGCTTGGAGTCGGTATCTGGATTAAAAATCCCATGCCTCGACTGGAATCCGAACCCAGTACCTACCAGCCTGTAGACCGATGGCCTAACCAGGTCGCCACCGAGGCCGGTCCCTTTCTAGGGGAAGATTGTATATTGCAATCCGAGTTAATGTATTTTAAAATACTTTTAGTACTCTGTGAAAATAACATGCAAAAGCATGCATATGGCAATAGGCAAGTGTGGCATGTTGAGACAGTGAAGACGAACACCTATGTTAGTCGGAGGCGGATCAATTTTGCGATAGTTATAATTTTATTATATATTAATTTTCATTTTTTTTACGATCCCCCTCCAAACCTCCCCCAAAGTTCCCTTGGCATTCCACCTCATATCACTGCCCACCCACCCACCCTAAATGGATTTTCTCGATCCGCCACTGTTAGTATTTACATCAGAAAAACCAACGTGTACATTGGCGGAATCTACTACCTCACTTCAGTCCACTTGACAGTTGGCGGCAAGAGCATCACGGTTAATCACGGTTAACAGTGACACAGTGACTGCCCAATCAATCGTCATTATGACCAGGGCTGTCATACAACGTATCGCAGTGTTCAGCTATTCATAACTTGCAGCAAGGTAAGTCGTGCACCATCCCAGATAGTAATATATTTTTTTAATTTTTTTTAATAAAACAAAACAACTTCCCTACAAAAAAACAAAAAAACTAAACAAATGAAAATACAGTTTTAAAAATGAAACAGAATATAAAGCAAAACAACAACAATAATAATAATAATAATAATAATAATAATAACAACAAAAACATTACCCCACTATCGGACACCCCCCCCCCCCCAAAGAAACACTACAACCCCCGCCAAAAAAATAAAAATAAAATAAAACCCATAAAAAAGAGAAAAACTCAACAAATAAACAAGCAAGCAAAGAAACAAACATAAAAACTAACAAAACAAAAAACAAACAAACAAACAAACAAACAAACAAACCAAAAACAAAAACAAAAACGAAACTTCATATATATTGGCAGGGTAATTATTATAAGATGATGAGGCGAGATTGACGCTTCAAAATGACACGAATCCATTAAAGTGCGCTGTCATAAGATCATCCCGTATCTGTCAGCAATCGTAGCAAGTCGTGTTCCGGAACGCTGCCGTGAGTGTCGATTATCTAGGTCACATCTTACATGCACGCTGTTTACGTGACACCGGCGTCACGTGACCGCCGTCTAACCGCGCGAGAGGTTAATACAAGATGGGGGGGTCAGAGATGATGGATGGGGAAATCACTCTAATGACTACAGCTACACGACTAGGGGGTAACAGTACTGTCATCCGGGTCGTAAATCATCACACACAGCCAGCTCTTTCCAACAGTGACCGCCATCTTACAAGCCAAACAGGCTCATGACGTCACAGAATAGTCGTCGTGTATCCAGAAAGATAACCAATACTGAAACGGTTTCTCATAGTTATTACTATTACAACTGCCACTGCTGTCACGATGATTACTACCAAAACTAGTACTAGATAACTAGAGCTATCACAACTATTACTAACACAACTATTATTAAAGGAGCTTTCTTGCACATCATTGTTATTTTTTAGAACATATACTGTCAACACACATACGTGCGATAACATTTTAAAGACATACGGCTGGCTGCTCCTCACCAATACCATACCATCCAATGAAAACAAAAGCACGATCGAATCGATCACTCCGTGACGTACAAGTTAACCTGAAATTGACTTGTCTGTGACGCAAATGCTAACTGTAAGCTCTAGGGCCGTACATAGGTTTTAGCTGGAAAAAAGGTGTTAATTTTATTTTAAAACTGTTGTCTGAAGATATGTAAGAAATATAATAGTACATTCGTGTCAGTTAGATGTCATTTAGCTTACAATTCGTTGTTTAAAAACGTATCGAACGAGCGAAAGCGGTTGTAAGATAGACAGTATCTAACGGCCCATCATGTAGTATGCTCTATATTACAATTATTACTACCACGATTAGCGTTAAAGGAGCTATCATAACAATTACTACCACAATTATTATTAAAATGGCTTTCTTTTCCCAAAATATTATATATAAAGGTTATTGTCGATGTTATACAGTGGCAGCTACGACTACTATTACTACTACTACTAGTAATACTACTACTACTACTACTACTAGCACTACTATTACTACTGCTGCTACTACTACTACTACTACTACTACTACTACTACTACTAGTAATATTATTACTACTACTACTACTACTACTGCTATTATTATTACTACTACTACTAATATTACTACTACTACTACTATTACTATTACTACTACTATTACTACTACTGCTGCTGCTGCTGCTGCTGTTACTATTACTCCTACTACTACTACTACTACTACTACTACTAAACCAACTCCAACTACTCCTTATGTTATTCTACAACTAGAAGTACTACTACCACCACATTTATAAGTACATGTGCACTTATACTATTTGCCTGTACTAACACCAGGAGCTTGACAAGTGTAAGTGCTGGGTGATGAATTGTGTTACGATGTTTATAGTATAATCCAGATTACGATCAATAACATCTGTATCTCTCCGTGCCCTGTCAAACTGGAAAAAAGGAATTATCACAAGAAATAGACAACTCATCTGCCTAATTACGAGTTTGTTCGAGTAAATCCTACTACTACTACTACTACTACTATTACTACTACTACTGCTACTGCTACTGCTACTGCTACCGCTGCCGCTGCCGCTGCTGCTACTGCTACTGCTGCTGCTACTACTACTACTACTACTACTACTACTACTACTACCACTATTACTACTACTACTGCTGCTACTGCTACTGCTACTGCTGCTACTACTACTACTACTACTGCTGCTGCTGCTGCTACTGCTGCTACTACTACTGCTGCTACTGCTACTGCTACTACTGCTACTGCTACTGCTACTACTGCTGCTGCTGCTACTACTACTACTACAACTACTACTGCTGCTGCTGCTGCTACTACTACTACTACTACTACTACTACTACTACTACTGCTGCTGCTGCTGCTACTACTACTACTGCTATTGCTGCTACTGCTACTACTACTACTACTACTACTACTGCTGCTGCTACTGCTACTACTACTACTACTGCTACTGCTGCTACTGCTACTGCTACTGCTGCTACTGCTACTGCTACTGCTACTGTTGCTACTGCTACTGCTGCTACTGCTACTGCTACTACTGCTACCGCTACTACTACTGCTGCTGCTGCTACTGCTGCTACTACTACTACTGCTGCTACTGCTACTGCTACTACTGCTGCTACTACTATTACTACTACTACTACTACTACTGCTGCTACTACTACTACTGCTACTACTACTGCTACTGCTGCTACTGCTACTGCTACTGCTACTACTGCTGCTACTGCTGCTACTACTACTGCTGCTACTGCTACTGCTACTGCTGCTACTACTACTACTACTACTGCTGCTACTGCTACTGCTACTGATACTGCTGCTGCTACTGCTACTACTGCTGCTGCTACTGCTACTACTGCTACTACTACTACTGCTGCTACTGCTACTGCTACTACTGCTGCTACTACTACTACTACTACTGCTGCTACTGCTACTGCTACTGATACTGCTGCTGCTACTGCTACTACTGCTGCTGCTACTGCTACTACTGCTACTACTGCTACTGCTACTGCTACTACTACTACTACTACTACTGCTGCTGCTGCTACTGCTGCTACTGCTACTGCTGCTACTGCTACTGCTACTGCTACTGCTACTGCTACTGCTACTACTACTGCTGCTACTGCTGCTACTGCTGCTGCTACTACTACTGCTGCTACTGCTGCTACTGCTGCTGCTACTACTACTACTACTACTACTGCTGCTACTACTACTACTGCTACTACTACTGCTGCTACTGCTGCTACTGCTGCTGCTACTGCTACTACTGCTGCTGCTACTGCTACTACTGCTGCTACTACTACTACTGCTACTGCTACTGCTACTACTACTGCTGCTACTGCTGCTACTACTACTGCTGCTACTGCTGCTACTACTACTGCTGCTACTGCTACTGCTACTGCTACTACTACTGCTGCTACTGCTGCTACTACTACTGCTGCTACTGCTACTGCTGCTGCTACTACTACTACTACTGCTGCTGCTGCTGCTGCTACTACTGCTACTACTACTACTGCTACTGCTGTTGTTGCTGCTGCTGCTACTACTGCTGCTGCTGCTGCTGCTACTACTACTACTACTACTACTACTACTACTGCTGCTATTTGTGTGCGCAGTGCGAAAGCAAAATACCACAAGTAACACACGACCCTCACCCCCCCCCCCCCACCCCCTCCCCCTCCTACCATCACGAATCCGTATAATTCACAACGTGTTCATAGATGCACGTAAACACAACTCTACGACCGAGGAGCTCATAGCAAAAAACACACCCCAACCCCCTCTCAATCTCCCCCCCCCCCCAAAAAAAAAAACCACACACACAAATACAAACAAAACAAAAACATTCACAAAAACCCCAACAACCAAACAAAAAGAAACCAAACAAACAATTAAAAATAAAAAAAGAGGAAAAACAAAACTCCAAACAAACAAACAACAACAACCAAAAAACCACAAACAAACAAACAAACAGAAAAAGAAAAAGAAAGGAATAAAAAAGTGCAAACCTTAACGCATAAAGATGGACAGTTGTGTACATCCCCAAATTTATAGATCAATTATTTTTAAAGGCACTCAGTCACAGATGCTTGACCCGATTAATAACCTAACAAAGTGTTATATGAAAATATTATACACAATTGATTTGTCGCTAAAAGTACTTTATTTAGCCATCTACATAACTACCATAACCCACTTATTATTGATATTTTGTAAAAATAATACAATTATGTCGACGGTCTATAATTCAGGACAAAATAACGGCTATTTGGAGCGAAAAGGTGTGACATATTATTTTTTGAGTCACGTGACGGACTTCCTCTGAATAACCGCAGCGTCAATACGATTTGCCAAGCTCGTGTAACGAGAATGCTTGACTGTGCTTTACGAAGTAGGGTAAATCGAAACGAAAACAATGAAAATTAGTCATTATAAAATTATTAAAAAAAACCATATACTGAATGATAATAAGCTGATACATTTATTTATTTTAGTAGACACCTACCGTATATGCATAGCGTAATATTCCTGATAACAATAATAATAATAATAACAACAACAACAACAACAACAAAAACAACAACAACAACAACAATCACAATAACAATAATAATTATAATGAATGAATAAATAGAAATAAATAAAAATTAAAAATTATCGGCTGTTGAGAGATTATCTATCTCCTTACTAAAATCCCTGCACATGCGCCTGCAGTGGTCCTATGTACGGTAGCTCCGTAAAACAAAACAAAAACAAAAACAAAAAAACTAAACAAAACAACACCCCCCCCCCCCCCCCAATAATAATGCCCATGGCCAAAAATATAAGTAAATAAATAAATTAACCAAAAAGTTCAACAAAAAAAACCCTTATAAAATAAATAAATAAATAATAATAATAATAATAATAAACAAAATCGTGAGTTTATGTTCCAACTTTCTTATTTTATTTCAGCGGATTCGCCGTTATTTTGCCACGAAACAATACATTTTAAATTACATTTAAGTCTCTATACACGGCAGTCGTGTATATAAAACTCAAGGGTACCTTACGCGGCTGTCGTATATATAGCCTCATCAATATTATTTGTTTATTTTGTGGTACGTTTTAGACTCTTCATAAAAGAGTTCCAATTTTTAAAAATGAAGCTGCTCACTGGTTGTCATGGGATTCTCTCAATCGTGTTTCAACTAAAATGTATTGGATTATATAATAGCGAGGTATAGTATTCCAAATTAATGTAATTTTCATATTTAGAAACATAAGGCCCACTAAATCTGTGACTGAGTGCCTTTAAACCTTTCTGTGAATAACTCTTCAGTGGTAGATTTACATTTACCTACAACTACAGACGTACTGTTCGTGAATAAGGCCAGTTCGTGTAGGGGGGGGGGGGGGGGGGGGTGCGGTCTGCGCTCGTCTGACTGCTTTAGTACATCACCTAACAGGTTGTACTATACCAAATTAAATCCTATATGAGAAACTTTGTGTTTAAAAACACTGCATGCAATATTATCAACCAAACAATGACCCATAAATATCACTACTATAACACCTACCTAAAATATTAACTGAAGAAAATGGTACCTTTCATGGCTCATTTTCGGTATAACACCCTTAGTTTGGCACCAAAAAAATTAGTATAATTTTGTTGCAGGTACCCCAAACATGTTTCAAGCAAACGGCTGGCTACTTGACACAGTGGTACTAAATGAAGTAAATACATTTGTTTTGCCCAGAGGAAATTAATTAATGTTTTACACATGTATCAACAATGGCAGGACTTGTGGTATTAACTACTCTATCAAACGTTTGTGCACCTCGAACTTTGACTCACCCGGATGTTATTTGTTTTAGTACCACCTCAGAAACGGTCGCTAGCCTGGTTTTAAGATTCAGGGAACCAGTCAAATCATTAGCGGATGTTCACGAACACAAATTCAGTTTACTGAACGCAGCCTTGCTAATCACGGCTAAACGAAACTACAGGTTGCATGGTACCAAAGAAGAGAGTTCCGTGTCAAAATTCGTGGTGCACCGTCAAATATTTACGGAGTAAAAACAATTGCTGGTGTGTTTGGTAGTAATATGTGACATTGATTATTTGTCCAAATTAAATGTGAGGTGCCACACGTTTTTATTGGTGTACTGCCTGGATGTGTTGATAAGCTGATTACATCAGTTAAATTAGGCAATGTCGTCGTTTTACTCCGATTTCGATATAAACGATTCCCAATCATGGGCGTACATGGGGGGGGGGGGGGGGGGGGGGGGTTCGATGGGTTCGACCGACACACACACACACCCGAAATCGCTTTTTTTTTTATAATTTAATATATCTGACATTGATATCTGACATTATTATATTTACTCAACATAGAAATATATGCCCAATATCTCTGCAATCTATTCTGGAACCCCCCTTTTCAAAATCCTATGTATTGGAACCCCCCTTTTCAAAATCCTATGTACGCCCATGCCAATCAGACTGAAACTTGTCAGTTACAGTATAAAACAATATCAAGCTTTTTGTGTGACTTACGAACGAAGACTATTGACCTAATTCTGTGTTTTATGAGTTAAACTAAAAGAGACTTTGTATTCTAGGAGTCCTTAGTATTTGTGGTATATTTATTGTATACCGGCCTCGGTGGCGTCGTGGTTAGGCCATCGGTCAACAGGCTGGTAGGTACTGGGTTCGGATCCCAGTCGAGGCATGGGATTTTTAATCCAGATACCGACTCCAAACCCTGAGTGAGTGCTCCGCAAGGCTCAATGGGTAGGTGTAAACCACTTGCACTGGCCAGTGATCCATAACTAGTTCAACAAAGGCCATGGTTTGTGCTATCCTGCCTGTGGAAAGCGCAAATAAAAGATCCCTTGCTGCTAATCGGAAAGAGTAGCCCATGAAGAGGCGACAGCGGGTTTCCTGCCGTTTATCTGTGTGGTCCTTAACCATATGTCTGACGCCATATAACCGTAAATACAATGTGTTGAGTGCGTCGTTAAATAAAACATTTCTTTCTTTCTATCTAAAGGTAACAATATGACCTGTGACCCACAACAACACACCCAACCCACTAGAGGCTGTGACCCAGTCCCTAGAGAGTGTAGCCTCCTCCTCCAGTATTGTTCTTATAGGCCTCGACACCCTTTGTAGACGAAGCAATGAACATGTTGTTCAGTTTGTTTAGTAATTTTATCGAATTTGTTTTTCATTTGTTCGTGGCTATATCAAATTAACGTACAGGCATTTCTGTCCTTAGCATACATATGTAGTATATGTCCACAATATGGGAAGTTTATTGGGGGTTCGGGTCATGCTCCCCCAGATTTTAAAAAATATATATATTCATACATGTATAACAAATAAAAAAATGCGCGCTTGGAGCAGGTGGGCTTTCGATTCCGGAAATCCCCCTCAGCCTGTATGAGTATGCGAACACAGTATCTACAATCAATGACGCTGCCACCGAGGCTGGGATTAGTGATTTTATAACCATATGAGAGTCTAACTGAACTAATGAATTAAAGGGAAATTCCTGAGTTTGCTGCAATGTTTAAGATGTTATCGACTAACAGAGACTTTTTGACGACTGTAATTACATATCAAATATATTTTCCTGCATAAAACATTAATGACTGTATATTAAACGTGTTTCTGATCGTTCTAATATGTGTACTAGGTTAAATTTCATTTTATTTCCAAAACATTATTTTTTTGTACGTACGAAATTAGTTGAAGACAAAACCCAGTTTGGGCTTCTTACAAATATTAAGACGACCAGAAACACATTGAATATACAGACACTGATATTCTAAACAAGAAAATATATTTAATATGTAAGTTTAATCGTAGAAATACTTTATTAGTCGGAAACATTTTACGATGCAGCAAACTCGAGAACGTCCCTTTAATGATTTTATAACCAGATGAGAGACTGATTGAACTATACTGGATGCGAGTTAGCGTTCAGCACTTAAAACCAGCCAGAGTAATTTCCTTGTATTAAACTGTACTGTAGTAACTGAAATTAGACCATCAACATCATGTTTTACCAAAGTGCAAATATATGACATAAAAATAAAAATTAAACAAAGGAAAACATGATCATACTTAAATTTGAAATTCCCATCTTTGTAACCAAAAAATGGCACGGTATACGTCATCATCCAGATGTCGCCGCCGCCGCAGTCGAAGTAGGGCAGACTCCAGTGGCCGTCCTCGTACGTGACGGTGATGACACTGTCGTTCTCGAAGGGGCCGAGGTGTGACGAGTTCAATCGTATTTGCTCCGTGCCTGCAAAGACGAACATTTGGAAATGATGTTAAAAAGAGAGCAATGTATTTATACACTGTATTAGCGTGTGGTCCTTAACCATATGTATGACGCCATATAACTGTAAATAAAATGTGTTGAGTGGTCGTTAAATAAAACATTCCTTTCTTTCTACCCAGTGAAGGTTCAAACACGTCCATCCCACACCGAGTCTCGGGCAAAGATCACATGGAAAAGTTAAAGTTTGTTTTGTTTACCGACACCACTAGAGCTTTTATATGCAAAATCCCACATACATGATAACACATATCACGACCTTTGATATGCAGGTCGTGGCACACTGGCTGGAACGAGAAATAGCCCAATGGTCCAATGACCTCATGTACGGGGATCGACCCTGGGCCGAACACGCCTTAGGCTTTACCACTAGGCTCCGGCCCGCCCGTACTACCGTAACACTTCTATCAATAACATATACGTGTACCCATGATCGCCATTTTAGCTCCATTCTGGACGTATTTGTTCCATAAATGGAAGAAATGGTGTGTGTGTGTGAAGGGGGGGGGGGGGGGGGGGGGGGACTTTCTGCTTTGGTTCAATGCAGGGCGGAACGTAGCCCAGTGATAAAGCGCTCGCTTGATGCGCGGTCGGTCTGGAATCGATCCTCGTTGGTAGATTGATTGGGCTATTTCTCGTTCTAGCCAGTGCACCACGACTGGTATATCAAAGGCCGTGGTATGTGCTATCCTGTCTGTGGGATGGTGCACATAAAATATCCTAGCTACTCATGGGAAAATGTAGCGGGTTTCCTTTCTAAGACTATATGTCAAATTTACCATAATTATGTTTGACATCCACTAACCGAAGCTTAATAAATCAATGTGCTCTAGTGTGTCGTTAAGCAAAACAAACATGTTTGGTTCAATGCAACCTTCAGACAATGTAGAACAATAGTGTTCACGTTCGCGCTGTTTAGCGCATTGTCATTAGACGCGGTCAACAAATGCTGTTATTTTCTCCATTTCTCTCTCTCTCTGGGCGTCAGCGTAATGTCTCTTGGCGAAGAGAAAGGCCAAGAGAAAACTACGAACCCTAACCTGTAACACGCACGACTCTCTAGGGGGTTGGTGTGTCCGCAGAGTTCCTTTCCCCATAAACTGACACTAGTTGACCTGGAGGGTCTAATTCGATGGAAGGCGAAGTTATTCATGGAAGGACAGCGATTACAAGGCCATTATTACGTTTGGGAACGGCTAATCACGGAGGTGTTTGATTACATGACGAGGTTGTTCACTTTCACACCAGGGGCGGATCCACAAACTATTTTGCCTCGGTGGCGTAGTGGTTAAGCCACAAAACTTTAAGGCTGGTAGGTACTCGGTTCGCATCCCGGTACCAGCATCTATTCATAGCGAGTTTATAACGAATCAGTGGGTAAGGCCACTACACAAAATCTCTCTCACTAACCACTAACCTACTATCCTGGACGGACAGCCCAGATAGCTGAGGTGTTTGTCCAGGACATCGTACTTGAACCTTCATTGGATAGAAACACGGACATAAGTACCAATGAATTAAAGGGACAGACCCTAGTTTTTAAATAATACAGCATATTTTTTACCATTAGAGCCGTTTATGATCACAGAAATCAAACATTACTTATATTTTATTGTTTAGATTATCCATTTCCTTAGAACCGTCATCGTCATGTCTCTGGTCATCCTGGTGTTTTTAATACCACAAAATCCATTTTTCATATTTTTGAAAACGCACGTGCGTCTGAGATGTACTGATTATGGAGTCGCGTTTGTCAATCGAAATTTGTTACAGGTTTGCACATTAACCAAACTTGGTGTCCATTTTTACGGGTTGAAACTAGGGTCTAGGTGAAAACTATGCCTTAATGTTTAAAAACTAGGGTCTAGGTGAAAACTATGCCTTAATGTTTAAAAACTAGGGTCTGTCTCTTTAATGAATATTTTGCATCTGGGAATAGTAACTGTTAATGCCATATCTGTTTGACACAGATTGTGGCATTATTATATGTGGAAAAGCAAATTCAATATACAATGTGATATATGAAACAAGATTCCAATATGTCAGATGTCAACTAGAAAACAGTTATCGCCGCATTTCAAATCATTTCTCTGTACAAGATTAAGTCTACATGATGTCTTAAAAGAAGATAACTACTTCCGTGAATCAGTGTCAGGAGTACTGCCATACCCGAGGACGATAAACCCGTCCCACTTTGTAACAGAACTGCCAATACAAACCTAGGTGGGTATACCTGTACAAGACAGAGCTCAGTGGATATTTAGACAGTTGGGAAGGAAATGGAATCAAATATAATGTAACGACACACGTGCACATTTTATATTACGTATATTAGGTGTCTAATATAATAAACATTGTTATGATAATTGTAACTCTTGGTTGAGAGTACAAAACTTCTGCTTTCACAACATACCAGTTAGAATCTCTTGTGTATATATACGTTCCTACAGACAGCATGATAACTAGTACGGCCTTAGACATACCACAGGAACGGTTGCAGTTGTCTAGGGAGGGGCGCAACGTCCAAAAAAGGACACCTACTTTTAGTCCATGAGCCAGACTTCAAAATGTTGAGTTTGAGTACCAAATTGGTGAACAGATCCAACATAGATTTTTAGTTAGTCTGATATCTGAAGTGTTCAAAATCATTTGATGGACATTCTGGATCAGTAGTTAAATGCTGTTTTGGCAGCCATCTTTGAAGATGGCTGTCGCATTTTGGCCAAATTCCCACAGATCAGTAACATGATCACAACTCACTAGCACAATTACCCATGGACATGCAATTTGGCCTATTTTGTTCGGCATTAGCGAATATGTAGCTTTTAATATTTATTTTATAATGTCTTTACTAAAATCAAGGAAATGTAATGGAAAAATAATATTTTTTACTGTTTTAAATCGTAGCAGATTCGGGCCAAATTTCTTTCTAGGTCTTCTAGTGTAATTTATGAGGCATCCATAAAAAGGGTTACATCAAGTATTTTTGAACATTTTTTAACTTCTTAAGACATCTTTTATTTACAGGTGTATATTTGCAGCTTTTGTCCTTCTGGTGGTGGATGTAATATATGATCTCAGAAACGCCACTGTCGCACACCATATAAAGCGTTTGGAAATATACAATTAAGCCATTTTAAACATAAACTGGCCTCGGTGGCGTCGTGGTTAGACCATCGGTCTAGAGACTGGTAGGTACTGGATTCGGATCCCAGTCGAGGTATGGGATTTTTAATCCAGATACCGACTCCAAACCCTGAGAGAGTGCTCCGCATGGCTCAGTGGGTAAAACACTTGCACCGACCAGTGATCCATAACTGGTTCAACAATGGCCATGGTTTGTGCTATCCTGCCTGTGGAGCGCAAATAAAATATCCCTGGCTGCCTGTCGTAAAAGAGTAGCCTATGTGGCGACAGCGGGTTTCCATATGTTTGACGTCCAATAGCCGATAATAAGATAAAAAATCAATGTGCTCTAGTGGCGTCGTTAAATAAAACAAACTTTTTTTTGTGTAAATATAATGCCTCGGTGGTGTCGTGGTTAAGATATCGAACACAAGGCTGGTAGGTACTGGGTTCGCAGGCTAGCCCCCCCCCCCCCCCCCCCAATAATTCTGAATCGAAAATATTATTGGTAACAAATCTTAAAGCAGATTTATTTTACTTGTAGAATGCAAGAAATGGCATTTCAGGACATGCAGTTTTCAAACATTTACGGGGGAGCATACCTCCGAACCGCTTCCTATCTCAGTCACCCCCCCCCCCCCCCCTCCAAATGTCTACTTGCTTCCGCCGTTCGTGATTCCTATTTGATTTATCGCACCTCAAGAATGCGCTTTCAAGGAAAAAAAATCCATCAAAATATTGTAGTCTTATTATGTTAAATAAAATATCTAATGGTGTTAAAGGACAGGAAATGTTTTATTTAACGACGCACTCAACACATTTTATTTACGGTTATATGGCGTCGAATATATGCTTAAGGACCACAAAGATATTGAGAGAGGAAACCCGCGGTCGCCATTTCATGGGCTACTCTTTTCGATTAGCAGCAAGGAATCTTTTATATGCACCATCCCACATACAGGATAACACATATCACGGCCTTTGATATACCAGTCGTCGTGGTGCACTGGCTGGAGCGAAAAATAGCCCAATGGGCCCACTGGCGGGGATCGATCCCATACCGATTGCGCATCAAGCGAACGCTTTACCACTGGGCTACGTTCCACTCTGATGATGTTAAATGCATATTAATGGGGAACACAAATAGAGGCTTGCCACGTTGGGTGCTAGATTTATTTGCAAACCTAGTTCAAGCCTTTTATTGGCCATTTCCACTACGTAACTCTTCACTAAAGTGTTGAAATTCATTAAGTGACTAAAATTGTCTACACTTAATCATCGAACGATTATAATCGTTCGAGGACACATTTGTTAGAAAGATTCCATTATCGGGACATGAAGTGTCGATAAACAGGTTGATATATTGTTGGCCTGTCAACATTAAATTTCTAAAGGGACAAAACTCTTGTCAGATAATTGAGGCCATAACCGCTTTATCGACCGCCATACCTTTCTAATGAAATGAAAGAGGAGGAACGTTTGTGAAACGACAGCTCGGGACGTTTTAACCGTTGCCTGTTTGGTATAGAACAAGAGGACAGCCGCTACTGTCACATAGACTACCTTACTGAAAAAGAACTAGCAAGAAATTTGTATATGCTAGGCCCAGAACACAACACTAGGTTCAGACTACAAACTTTCACGACGGAGTTGGCCAACTTAACAGTTGCGTTGTATTTCCTCCCACTCCCGACCTAAGACTGGTGTGCTCGGATTAACACCTAATCGGTCATACGAGTTGTATACCTCCCACTCCAGACCTAAGACTGGTGTGCTCGAATAAACACCTACTGGGTCATACGAGTTGTATACCTCCCACTCCCGACCTAAGACTGGTGTGCTCATATTAACACCTAATCGGTCATACGAGTTGTATACCTTCCACTCCCGACCTAAGACTGGTGTGCTCATATTAACACCTAATCGGTCATACGAGTTGTCTACCTCCCACTCCCGACCTAAGACTGGTGTGCTCGAATTAACACCTACTGGGTCATACGAGTTGTATACCTCCCACTCCCGACTTAAGACTGGTGTGCTCGGATTAACACCTAATCGGTCATACGAGTTGTATACCTCCCACTCCCGACCTAAGACTGGTGTGCTCGGATTAACATCTAATGGGTCATATGAGTTGTATACAACGACTGGACAGTCGTAGAATTCGAGAGATCGGCGACTTGGCCAACTTTATCGTGACAGTTGGTAATCTAAGCCTAGCATTATGTTCTTTCCCACAGACAGGACAGTATATACAACGGCCTTTGATGCACCAGTCGTTGAGATGGGTGAATCCACTGATGGCGATCGACCCATTGCACCTCAGGCGTGCTCTCTACAACTAAACCTCATATTTCTTCTGATGAAAACAAATAAATATAAGTTTCTTCTCGAATACTATACAGACAGTGATATTGTAAGCAAGAACATATATTTAACATGAAATTGTAGTCGTTAAAAACTATAGTTGTTGAGAACATGTTAACTATGGCAGCAAACTCGAGACAATGTCATTAACCATTCAACCAAACATGTGGATCTATAAGACCCCTCGTCGGTGAATCCATTGGGCTATTTCTCGTTCCAGCCAGTACACCACGAGTGGTATATCAAAGACCGTGATATGTGCTATCTTGTCTGTTGGATTGCTACTAATGGAAACATGAAGCAGGTTTCCTCTCTAAGACTGTATGTTAAAATTGCAAAATGTTTGATGCCAATAAGCCGATGATTAATAAAGTCAATGTGCGCTAGTGGTGTCGTTAAACAAATCAAAACCTTTAACTCTAAGAGCTGTAGTTGCTCTGAAGTCTGCTACAATATTGACACCCCCAATAAAGCTATAATACTTTATAACTGAACTGGGATTGGAAGTCGTAAAACCTCTCTAACAGAACCTACTCTACATGGAATCTGCATATTTCCGGTTTTTTCCAGAAGCCGTTTAATGTAAACATTATCGATATTCTAGCTTGCCAGAACGTTATTTCTTTTTGTCGTTTTCCTTTTTTTTTCTTTTTCTGTGTTGCTATCAAGTACAACAACAACTAAAGCGACATAACAGGCAGGAGTCTGTTTTCGCAATCAGGACTTGTCAGGCGCGGACTGATACTCAATTAACAACCTGATCACCAGGGACGTTCAAGTGTCAGGGCACTTCCTGCTGATCCGCCGGCCTCGCCGGTGTACTGGTATATGTGGTGCATGTACAATATCACGTTACTACATTTTGAAAGGGGCGGAACTTATCCCAGTGGTAAAACGCTCGCCTGATGCGGGACCGGTCTAGGATCGATTCCTGTCGGTATGCTCATTGGGCTATTTCTCGTTCCAGCTAGTGCAATACGATTGGTATATCAAAAGCAGTGGTATGTGCTATTCTGCCTGTAAGATGGTGCATACCAAACATTCCTTGCTACTAATGGAAACATGTAGCGGGTTTCCAGTTTAAGAGTATACTAGAATTACCACTCGTTTGACATCCAATAGCCGATGATTAATGAATCAATGTGCTCTAATGTTGTCGTTAAAGAAAACAATTTTTTTTTTTACGTTTTAATAACGTGGTTGTTAAATTATGTGGCGCGGTTTAATAACGTACCGGTGTGGAGATCGCCCGCCACACCGTTATCGAAACGAGCCAAACAACCGCGATATCAAAATGTAGTGACCTGACAATTGTTTTATCATGCAACCTCTTTCAAGCTATATTTTTAACTTTTAATGTAAAAATAAACAGTTTAGGTGTGACTCGTGAACATCTACGTAACTGGCTGCTAATGACTGTGATGTCAGACGCTGTTCCAGTGTAAGCATTATTTGCAGGAAGTTATTTTTTTATTTTTTTAAAATAAAAGTTTAATTGAAAGCGCTTAATGGAGAATAAGAGGTAATCTAATGTGACTGGAAGTGTACAAGCTAGTTGTATTTATACACCTCAACAATTATTGTTGTAAATGGATGTTCGAAAAATGAGGAATCAACCTACTAGAAAAATAAGCAGACAACTTATTTTCTACTAACCTTCTAACCCACTGTCATGCGCAGAATTAATTTCCCAGTGACCTGATAACACATAGCAACTCCAAGGTTATAATGCTAGCAACGAGGGAGTCAGCAGGCAGTGGCATAACAACACTTGGAATTATAAAATATGGGTTATCGGGTAACAGGAAGCATGGGTGCATCATACATGAAACATTCAAAGAAAGAAATGTTTTATTTAACTACGCACTCAACACATTTCATTTACGGTTATATGGCGTCAGACATATGGTTAAGGACCACACTTTCCGATTAGCAGCAAGGGATCGTTTATTTGCGCTTCCCACAGGCAGGATAGCACAAACCATGGCCTTGTTGAACCAGTTATGGATCACTGGTCGGTGCAAGTGGTTTACCCATTGAGCCTTGCGGAGCACTCACTCACTCTGGATTAAAAATCCCATGCCACGACTGGGATCCGAACCCAGTACCTACCAGTCTGTAGACCGATGACCTAACCACGACGCCACCGAGGCCGGTGAAGCATTTAAAGGAAAGGAGTACTTTTTAACGACATCTCAGTACATTTTAAACTACGGCTATTTGCAATCGGTAAAGCAGAAAGATATTTTTAATATGTACTTTTCCACAAATAACACAGTACATGCCAATGCCTTTGATATATTGGTCCATGGAGGGCGATCAATATTGGAAACGTGAGCGTTCTACCATTGAGCTCCATCCCGCCCGGATAATTGAATAGCAATGACGTATTATTCAGTATGAATAATAAAGTTATCACTGAATGAGCTCCGATAAAAATAATAATTATAATTTAAAAAAAATCAAGAACAACCTGCCCCTCCCACAGAATTTACACACACCAACAATAAAAAAACCCACTCACATACGTATTGCACTATGTTAGCACTCATAAACGAATTTCACCAGGACATCAGTTGAGTTAAAACTAGATTAAAAATGGAACATAAATAGAGTATAGTGTAGCATAATACAGTATGTACAGTACATTATGTACAGTACAGTACAGACAATCACAGTAAGTTTGGACCTTTGTACTTTGTTTGTATGTACAATGTCATACAGCCCAGTGTAATGAAAGAATGAAGTGCAGTAAGCCACACCCCATTACGTTTTATATTGGCCTGTCGCACTATAACCAAATCCTTTACACGTTACAAAGGTTCGTCTAATATGCGGACGAAAGGTTTATGTCAATATACACTGGAGCTGAATATTTACTTAGTTCGATGTTAATCAAGTCATTATTATATGCATCGAAGAAACCGTATCATTAGATTTATGATTGCATTTGCACGTGTTCGTTAAATGTCGTTAAAACAGTTCGATTTATTTCAGTAGTGGAGCAAACGCTCCTCATCCCATCTTTTTTTTTTTTTTTTTTTTTTTTAAATACTGTGACATTCGTTGAAGTAATTTTAGCACACATTTGGATGCAATAATAGTGTTAATTTGATGCGCCAATCAGTTTCTTCATTAGTTAATGAAGTTAGCTAATATACACCAAAAGTCTACTCTGAAGAACAATTTAGTCCGCGCATTAGGTTATCCTCTGTGACATATAGGTTGAAAGAAAGAAAGAAATCTTTTATTTAACGACGCACATTTTATTTTCGGTTATAGGGCGTCAGGCATAATATTATGGTTAAGGACCACGCAGATATTGAGAGAGGAAATCCGCTGTCGCCACTTCATGAGCTACTCTTTTCGATTAGCAGCAAGGGATCTTTCATATGCACCATCCCACAGACAGGGTCTTTGATATACCAGTCGTGGTGCACTGGCTGGAACGAGAAATAGCCCAATGGGCCCACTGACGAGGATCGATCCCACACCGACCGCGCACCGAGCGAGCGCTGTACCACTGGGCTAGGTCCCGCCCTGGACGTGTCCAAGACAGGGGGGGGGGGGGGGTGGGTCCACTAAAGCAGAGTGGCATATGTATATAGAATACTAAACGAGATTACCTGTCATACCATTTCTATGAAATAAGTGAACAGTTTTGGTGCCAACACTGTTCACGAGTTTCATAAAACTAGTACGACAGGCAAGCTAGTTTAGTATTTTATTTATTACAAACCAACTGCAAACAAGCCGCAATGCGGATGTAAGCAGATGTCGATACCTACTACACGTAATTTTTTTACGAACTGGGTGAGCAAGTGATCTACGTCACGCTCACTTCACGCTGACATCACGCCGATATTACACTAGTTAGATATTGAGTGATTGTTATGACATTAGCAATATCTTACACTGGTGAGTAATAAACATATATATGTGTAGACGCATATCAGGTAGCCCGTCACGCATTCTAATGAAACAAACAGATACTCCTTCGCCGCCGTAATTACAAGCGCGCAGAATCAGTGAGTGACAGTCACATTACAGCCACGAGCAAAAACCTCGCCGACACGGCGTCACAAATAACATGACTATTTACATCAGTCGCGCTTCCCATGGGGCTGTCACGTGTTAAATCAAAACAAACTAAATAAACTATTTCTTCTTCTATATCAACGGTTCTCCATAGTTAGTGATGGCGTATCTCCAAAAGGCTATATTCTCCACATTTACGTCATAGCGTCATCGTGGTGACGTATATATCTTATTTGACCACTCGACGGAACGTAGCCCAGTGGTAAAGCGTTCGCCTGATGCGTGGTCGAACTAGGATCGATCCCCGTTGGTGAGCCCATGGGCTATATCTCGTTTCAGCCAGTGTGACACGACTGGTATACCATAGCCAATGTAATTAAAATTATCTCCACTATTACATGTGGATCTAACAGAAGCCAGTTGTAGCTCATGTCCACCAATCAAAAAATAATTTGAAAACATTCCGAATTATCCTGAGGGTATACGATATGTTTCATGTGAATTACGAATGCCTTATTTAGACCAATAGAACTAATTTTAATCAGATTGCTAACAACACTGCGTAGTCCCCAATGTCCAGGTAACATTTTGTCTGTAAATAATAATTTAAATATTGACCAATCACACTTCGCCTTTTATAACGTTATTTGGGAGAATACAAATTCTAAAAATATCGGGCGAGTCTATTTTAGTGGCCACAGTACAGCGAACCATACCAATACGTACGGGATGGGTTATCAGTCTTCAATTTTACATAAAAAATTATTTATTTATTTATAAAAAAAAGAAAAAAGAAAAGTAAATCAGTCTAATCCTACGTCACATTTGCAAATATAATGGCACCAAAACCAACACCCGCCCGCTACCGACCATAAACTGGCTGCTTGCGCTCCCTTGCACATGCCAGCGCGGGCGATCCACTCTCCTATCTACCCCAAACCCTTTCCTGTCCTGAACGGAGAAGCCGGCGGAAGTCGACACCTGCGCCCATGACAGACGTTCGCTACAGCAGCTTGTAAAACCTCTGACTTGACCTGAACCGACCTAGTGATTTTCTCTTTAAGACTAATTGTCAAAATTACCAAATGTTTTACAACTAATAGCCGACGGTTAATAAATCAATGTGATCCTAGACCGACCGCGCATCAGACGAGCGTTTTACTACCGGGCTATGTTTCCCCCTCTTTAATTCTAAAGACGCAACACTAGTGATGAGATTGGAACGAATATCAATCAGTCGTGGGAGTCAAAATAGGTCATAAAAGATAACTTGTTTTATGACGTCATCGAACATAAATCCTTCAAGTCTGTACATTGAACCTCCGATGACAATGAAGGCTTTTTCTCCTGAACCGAACTGCAATTATTGATCTTATCAGACCAGTCAGGCGTATTGGTATGGTACATGCTTGGTGTCCGTGCATCACAAAACGTTTCAAGCACGCCTGTCATCGGCACAACATCTGACTTCGCCAGAGATCTCTGTCCGACACAGGAATCCATCTATCCGTCTCACTTCTTACATTCCACCCACCCACTAATCCATCAATAAATGTATTTATGTATTTATTTATTTATCTAATGACATATTGACATTCTTCTTTCTTCTTCTCTTGTTCCTCTTTGCTTTGCCTTTGAGAACTACTTCCAGAACAAATCGCACGGCGAGTCAGATCCGCCAACGTCACCATGAAGCAGCTCTTCTTTCCTTTCTTCTACCGTAATTGTCGACACTGATACTCGGCTGGGGGCGGACTCAAGAGCGCCATCTACTTCTGGGTAAACCGGAAGATCACTGCCATCCTCGATTGTTAGAGCCAAACTTAATCCATACCTATTAAGCGCGGGACGTAAAACGGTTATGAAGGCTAATCACACCCGTCGTGTCAGAATGTTTTTTTTATACCTATGCCACTTACCTGTGGCACTTACGGGTTTCTGATCGATACGGCGATGAGGAAGTTTTTCTTCACAAACTGTACTGTTATTGCGAGTCGATTCTCTCTCTGTACGTGTGACACGGCTCGCTTTGTTTTCACCGAGAGCCGACTATTGGCGGTAATCGCCTCAACAGACAAATCGATGGTTCGTGATCAATGTCCTTAACCCTAATTTACCATCGATTACCAACAAGGACGTTCTCTTATTAACTGTCACAGGCAAGACCTGATGGACAGGAATCCAGACGGCGCTGTCTAGCTTATTTATGTTATTATACTAAAACAAACGAAATGGTGCATAAATGAGAGAGAGAGAGAGAGAGAGAGAGAGAGAGAGAGAGAGAGAGAGAGAGAGAGAGAGAGAGAGAGAGAGAGCGAGGGAGGGAGGGAGGGAGGGAGAGAGGGGGTAGAGAAGAGGGGGTTAGAGAAGAGGGGGTTAGAGAAGAGGGGGGGGGGTAGAGAAGGAGAGGGAGAGAGAAGCTCTAGAGAGAGCAGAAAGATGGGCAAAGATACAAAGACAGATAGATACATAGAGATATAGAGAGAGAGATAGATATAGATAGAAGGGGGGAGAGCGATAGAGAGAGGGGCGGAGAGAAAGAAAGAGAGGGGAGAGACAGTTCGGACTTAGTTAAAATAAAGTCCAACTAGTTTTTGTATAACGTTCTTCTACTGACAATAGCTAATGGCGATTTTCCTTTTAGCTCACTTGGTAGAGCGCTGGACTTCCATACAGCCAGTCGTTGGTTAAATCCCTTCTGTGGAGGTTGTTGTTTCACCTGTCATATTTCCAGCCGAGATATTGGCTGCACAATGTTTTGCGATTTCTCCGCTAAATTATATATTTCATTTAAACTTATTTTCGTGCATGTCCAAGTAAGGTTCAAGCACGCTGTCGTGAACACACCTCAGCTACTTGAACTATATGCCCAAAACCGTTTGTAGATAATGAGAGAGATAAGTCGGTATAGTGGCCGTATACCTCCTCGTTGCGCCGCTACAACTCGCTCTGGGTTGAAGTCGGTATCGGAGTGCGAACCCAGTACTGGCATAAACTCTTCCTTCTGGCAGTAGCTAGTGAGTATAACCTTATTAGCGGAGTTGGTATGGTTCTAAACTTCAAATCCCCTGGTTAGGCCATCGGTCTACAGGCTGGTAGGTACTGGGTTCGGATCCCAGTCGAGGCATGGGATTTTTAATCCAGATACCGACTCCAAACCCTGAGCAAGGCTCAATGGGTAGGTGTAAACCACTTGCCCCGACCAGTGATCCATAACTGATTCAACAAAGGCCATGGTTTGTGCTATCCTGCCTGTGGGAAGCGCAAATAAAAGATCCCTTGCTGCTAATCGGAAAGAGAAGCCCATGTAGTGGCGACAGCAGGTTTCCTCTCAAAATCTGTGTGGTCCTTAACCATATGTCTGACGCCATATAACCGTAAATAAAATGTGTTGAGTACGTCGTTAAATGAAACATTTCTTTCTTTCTTTCATACGACTACAGTCAGGACCCGTAACTCTTCAACTGGCCGTGATCCACAGCTCCAGACGTTTGGGTCAACTTCTCCTACGGCTAATGGGAAAGGAATCTCCTCAGAAACGGTTGGTTAATCTTGTTACTCCGATGTCTCCAAACCACACGGCGCTTTTGGGTTTGATGCAGCAATAAGAGGCAATTGTGTTTGTGTGGATTGTGTAAAGGGGACGAAAAGAAACAGGTATGGGGAGGTAAAAAAAAACAACTTTCTATTGGAAGGACACGAATTAGTAACGTTTGGGTAGATTTACTATTAAATACTAGCAAACGGTAAATAATATAACATACGCCCACCAAAAACCTGACTCATAAAAATAAAATAAGGCAGTCGTCAGCTTGAAACAGTTTGAAATGCAATTTGAAAACCGGTCTTTAACACATGCGTAAGCCACTGAAAAGTGTCAATAGTTGAGACCATAGTCGACTTTAAGGCCAAGGTCATATGGATTTCCACACTCAGGCCACTCTCACAGGCAGTGACAGATTGATCCAGGTTATTATTATTGTGTACATTACTCTCACTCACAGCAGTATCCAGGTTATTTGACCTTACTCTCCCTCACCCCGCTCTCACTCGCAGCAGTATCCAGGTTATTTGACCGTACTCTCCCTCACCCCAATCTCACTCACAGTAGTATCCAGGTTATTTGACCTTACTCTCCCTCACCCCACTCTTACTCACAGCAGTATCCAAGTTATTTGACCTTACTCTCCCTCACCCAACTCTCACTCACAGCAGTATCCAGGTTATTTGACCGTACTCTCCCTCACCCCACTCTCACTCACAGCAGTATCCAGGTTATGTGACCTTTCACCCCACTCTCATCCACAGTGAAATCCGGGACATTTCACCCTAATCTCTCTCTATTTCCACTTGCACCTACACACATCCACAGACGTAGATCGAGCTCCAGGCCATTTAGCCTGCCTTTTCCAACCCCCACCGACAGTTTTAGACTGAGATCCTGTCCATTTGACCCCTCTTCCTCTCAGCAACAGTTTAACTGTTTTCTACATAGATGAAAGCGTATGACAAACGTTTTATGTAAGACACACAATATATGCGGTCAATGGTATAATTCATCTATCTACCTTCTATACTTGTATTTCAGGACAATACATCATTCCTATTTCGTCCCAAGGACTGACATTTTCGTTAACACCTGTTGTTTTCGTTTTCTTTCGTTTGTTCATGTTTACTTTTTGTTGTCGTTGTTTTTCGAATGAGTGTTGTTTGTTTTGCTGTTGTTTGGTGTGGGGTTTTTTAGTTAGTTTCTTTGTTTGTTTGTTTGTTTGTGGTCTTTTTTGCGGGTGGGGGGGGGGGGGGGGGGGGGGGGGGGGGGGGCTTCAATATATCCCTTGAATTCCATTTTGTGAACAAAATACAGTTCCATCTAGTCAGTCTTCATACATTAAAGGGTCATTCCAGAGTTTGCTGCATTGTAAGATGTTTCCGACTAATAAAATATTTCTACGATTAAACTTACATATTAAATATATTTTCTTCTTTAGAATATCTGTGTCTGTTTATTCAATGTTTTTCTGGTCGTCTTAATATTTGTAAGAAGCCCAAACTGGATTTTGTCTTCAAATAATTTTGTACGTACGAAAATTTTTATATTTTAGGAAATAAAATGAAATTTAACCTAGCACAGATATTGGAACGATAAGAAACACATTTAATATACAGCTACTAATATTTTATGCAGAAAAATATATTTGATATGTAATTACAATCGTTAAAAAGGCTCTGTTAGTCGATAACATCTTAAAACGTGCAGCAAATTCAGGAATGTCCCTTTAAGGAGAGTTCAGACCGAGCTGGTCTCTGAAGGTTAGACATCAGTGTCTCTAAACGCGCTTATTGCTATATCGTTCCTGTCCAGTGGTGCTGCAACTGCATACGTAACTTTGCGCAGCTTCAGATCAATTTATATCGCTGACGACGTCAAGAATTTCCAGTTGGGCTGCCATTGATGCGTATGAAGGCCGACACATCAGCTCCTACCGCTGACTATATTATTAATACCACAACACTAACAATCTGGCAAGTTGTTTCACGGCTTATTGGGAAACGACGGGCGTTAGGCCGTAACAGATAGACACCTATTCTGTCGGAAAGTCCAGGTTTTTTTCCCTTTGAATTCAATCTCATTTCTTTTCGATCTGGCAAGTCTTCCCATATTTACAACTTACTTTGCTGTCCATCTCGTATCTCAGTCCCTGTTTAAACCGCGACAGGTGATCGTCTCTTGTAGCCGTATGCGCCACCCACCCACCATTTCCCCACCATTTGCCATTCACATCAGAAACGAAAATGGGAAAATGGGCAAAGTGAGATACGTATTAATAATGCTATCATTGATGTTTACGAATGTTATGACTGAAGGTTCCACGACACTAATATTTCCATTGTTGATTGAAGTCTTTAAAGAAGAAGAAGAAGAAGAAGAAGAAGAAGAAAAACCTTGATCCACCCCAGTGGTGGTTATATAACACACCATTTCCAGCGCTAACAAATTCATGACTTGTTGAACATGAAATGAAATTGTCGTTTATCTTCTCTCTTGAAATTTGTCTTCATCAGTGTTTAGTGTTTACGTGCGCGAGTGAAGCACATAGATTATTAACTCGCTGACTTCTGAGGTTTCGAGTGTTTGGCGTAACAAATACTAATTTTCTTCTAGTGTTTACAGTCCATATAATGTCTTGTATGAGAGCAAATAAATCGCGATAGAACACCGAGTCCGTTGCCTGGGAAACGCTTTTGAAGTTTGAAAAAAGAAAGAAAGAAATGTTTTATTTAACGACGCACTCAACACATTTTATTTACGGTTATATGGCGTCAGACATATGGTTAAGGACCACACAGATTTGGAGAGGAAACCCGCTGTCGCCACATAGGCTACTCTTTTACGACAGGCAGCAAGGGATCTTTTATTTGCGCTTCCCACAGGCAGGATAGCACAAACCATGGCCTTTGTTGAACCAGTTATGGATCACTGGTCGGTGCAAGTGGTTTACACCTACCCATTGAGCCTAGCGGAGCACTCACTCAGGGTTTGGAGTCGGTATCTGAATTAAAAATCCCATGCCTCGACTGGGATCCGAACCCAGTACCTACCAGCCTGTAGACCGATGGCCTGCCACGACGCCACCGAGGCCGGTCTTTTGAAGTTTGATAAACGGACATTGCAAACTTACAGACATTTAGAGCTAAATAACGAAAAGCAACAACAACAACAACAACATAATAATAATAATAATAATAATAATAATAATAAGTGAAGAGCTCTTGCACCCCCCACCAAAGAAAACCCCATCCAACCCCCCCAAACCCCCCCCCCAAAAAAAAAAAAAACCCCACAAAAACAAAAACAAGAAACAACCAAAACTAAAAACAAAAAACAAAGCCTCAACAAACAAATCAAGAACACTAGATTAAGTTTTAAAATCGTATCTGCACAAAGCTGAATCCAAAAGAAGTTTTAACAAGGACGTAATGGTTCCCATGAATCACAGCCAGGTGTTTAGCCTATAAGAGGACCTCTACTTCCCATGACAATGACGCCTTCCTTCTTTCCCTACAGCTATATACTGTCCTTGAAGCATGTGTCGGTCAAAATAAAATAAAGATTTAGTTTAATGGCGAGGGGTTGTAGTACTTACGCTCATATATCTATGACTGTATATATGTTAATAGAAGCTTTGCATGTAGCAGCCCTAGACATATGGGGAGGGATGTAGCCCAGTGATAAAGCGCTCACGTGACACTGGGTTGGTCTAGGATCGATCCCCGTCGGTGGATCCATTGAGCTATTTCGTAACAAATACCGTGGTATGTACTATCCTGTCTGTGTGTCTATCCTGCAAATACAATATTTCTTGCTGATAATTGGAAAGAGTAGTCATTTGCAGCGGGTTTCATCTCGCATTATCCGTGTGGTCCTTAATCATATTTTCAACGCCATATAACCGTTATTAAAATGTGCTGAGTGCGTCATTAAATAAAACATTTCACTAACCATATATACAAATGTACTAAAATTGGTGTCTATGAGATTTGACATGGCGGTATAAACACTACATACTTCAAATGAATCAACAGACTAGAAAAACCTTTTTAATATAAAAGTGGTTAAGAAAAGGCGACCATCATATAGATTAATATACAAAGTCCCCAGAGAAAAGGGGATAGGGTGGGGGGATTTTAGATATTTTGCCAAGTGGTGATAACTCGACAATAAAACATGGTTCACGTATCACTACCTCGCGAATGCTTTCCATAAAAGCACTGGCTTATAGCAGCCAGTAAATCCTGCGACGTCACCGTCTCCAATCACTTTGCACGTGGAGCAATCAAAACTGGCGAAATGTCTTAAGGCAGCGATTTTAAGCGCGTGGCCGATATGAAGGTAATTTAACGAACCAAATCACTTGATGAAGCGTAATGGTTAGATAACTACGTTTCAACGTCGCAGGACCGCAGTGAATGAATTGAGGCGCGGACCGGTTTTATTGACTGCGGAGTTATTACCAATGTTTAAGTATTTTTCATTGAGATGTGCAAATGCTTGTCGTACCGAAACGAAATTTTATTCTCCCTAAATCCGTATGCGCGGAAGTCGTTTAGTGCCAAGATAAAAGTGGAGGCCATAATAACGCAATTAATGTCCGTCGCAAATATAAATATAGTTTATACGCACGACTCTGTTTGCATCTGCAGTTGTTTTGTTTTATCAATTAATATAATATGCAATTTAAAATCCATAACTCGATAAGTTTGTTGGTAATACGTAAATTTTAAATATTATTCAGAGGTTTATTATTAATCGAATTTGGTTTTTTAAAACTTTTATTTGTTTGTTGTTGGGGTTTTTATGTTGTTGTTTTTTTGTTGTTTTTTTGTTGTTGTTTGTTTGTTGGGTTTTTTGTGTGGGTTTTTTTGTGTGTGTTTTTTTTTTGTGGGTTTTTTTTGTGGGTTTTTTTTTTTTTTTTTGGGGGGGGGGGGGGCATATTCTGATACACTGGCTGTTCTACCACAATATGTATTCGCTTATTGTGTTTTTAAGTTCACCTTAGCCATAAGATCACCTGAATTGTATAACTATTCAGGTGGATGAAAACAATACATATCATACTAGTCAAAGCAAGGCGTGGTCAAATATGCCAAACTTGATCACCCGATCAGATCCGCTTGGTCATTTTGTCTGTTCAAGGTTTATATAGTGTTCTTTAATTCGTCTATTGCTATATTAAACACGGCAGTATATGCTATCCTATGTAGGGAAAAAAAGTTTGTTTTATTTAACGACGCCACTAGAGAACTTTGATTTTTTATTTTATCATCGGCTATTGGACGTCAAACATATGGTCATTCTGACACTTTTTTTTTTTTTTTTACAGGAAACTCGCTGTCGCCACATAGGCTACTCTTTTACGACAGGCAGCAAGGAATCTTTTATTTGTGCTTCCCACAGGCAGGATAGCACAGACCATGGCCTTTGTTGAACCAGTTATGGATCACTGGTCGGTGCAAGTGGTTCCTATGTAGGGAAATGCATATAAAATATAGATGGCTGACAACACAAACTCTAGAATCAAGGTGTTTTGAACATATATTTCCTACACATTAGTATAAGAGACAATCTAATTAAAATTAGCTCCACTATTACATGTGGATCTAACACCAGCCAGTTGGAGCTCATGTCTACCAATCAAAACCTTACTTGCAGAATCCTGCCAGTGATTTAAAAATAATTTGAAAACATTCCGATTTATCCTGAGGGTATACGATATGTTTCATGTGAATTACGAATGCCGTATTTAGACCAGTAGAACTAATTTTAATCGGATTGCTAAGAACACTGCGTAGTCCCCAATGTCCAGGTAACATTTTGTCTGTAAATAATAATTTAAATATTGACCAATCACACTTCGCCTTTTATAACGTTATTTGGGAGCATACAAATTCTAAAAATATCGGGCGAGTCTATTTTAGTGGCCGCAGTACAGCGAACCATACCAATACGTAGGGGGTGGGTTATCAGTCTTCAATTTTACAATAAAAAATATTTATTTATTTAAAATAAAAAAACCTAAATCAGTCTTCAGTTTTACATTACAAATTATTTCTTTTATAAAATAAAACATGTTTTAAGGCATTCGTAATTCACACGAAACATGTCGTATACCCTCAGGATAATTCGGAATATTTTAAAATTATTTTTAAATCACTGGCAGGATTCTGCAAGTAAGGTTTTGATTGGTGGACATGAGCTCCAACTGGCTGGTGTTAGATCCACATGTAATAGTGGAGCTAATTTTAATTAGATTGTATAAGAGATGACCTGTTGTAGATAAATACAATTTCCGAAATATGTTGGAAATCACGTTTAGATGTGTGACTGGTTACTCCACGATGATACCATCCAATACAGTAAGTTCAAGTTCTGTATTTGCTTTGAGTTTTACAACTTATCAGCTGGATACATAACATAAATAATACAACATAGTTATACAAAATACACACGTGAAAAACAGTGGTGGGTGTGGTTTATATATAATCATGGACAAATGAAGTGATATAAGTTACATTTATTACATTAATTATTATCCTGCATTAACCGATCTCTAATTGTATTAGCCTGCACTAAATATTTGCCTAGGTTATTCAATTCCTTATTGTTACCGGTGGTTAATAACTGTATACAACGATACACATTTGGCCGCTTATAATAATAAATTTTTATATATTTACAACGCAAATCTTTGTATTGTGGACACCCTATTATATAGTGATATTCATCTTCTATTACATTAGCAAAACAAACTTTAGAAAGAAAAAGACAAAAGCAGCAAAGATAGCAGTATTCAGAAAATGGGAAACGTAAACCGAGAAGAAATGGGGACATGTAACGACCACGATCTCGAAATTCTTGACCTCTTCAATTATCTTGGGGACTGTTTTCATTACAAAGGTAAATTCAGTGAAGCCCTGGAAAAGATATGTGATGAAGGCAGACAAGCTATGGCTGCTCTATTAGGAGCAATGGTTATTTAAATACAGAAACGCTAGTAACACTCTTTCATACCTATATTTGCACCGTATACAATTATGGCAGTGAAGTGTGGGGTTTCAATGAAGCCAATAGTCGTCATGGGAGTGTATAGGGTGTATACTACCAAATCAAATCCCATAGACGACAATAGTAACATATGTGGCTAAAACTCCTACCTGCAACGTATCAACCGACATAAACGCCACGGATATAAATACTATCACCCCTTACACTTAAAGTGAATCAGAAAAAAATGTGGGTCAAGCTGCTCGTTTCTGAGATAACGGGTAGCGTCTATGACTACCTTAGTTTCGCACAAAATTCGAGTACTTTTTTTTAACAGGTACCCCATACATGTTTCAAGCACAAGTCTACTTGACACATTGGTACTAGATGAAATAAAATTGCACATTTGTTTTACCCAGATGAGACTTGTGGTGTTCACTTCTCTATCAAAAGTTCGGTGCACCTCGAACTTTGATCCAGCCGGAAGTTATTTGGTTTAGTACTACCTATATATGCAGTTTGGTGTGAAAAGACGCACATAAAACAAGCTGGTATTATTGTGAACTGGGCCGATTCTTCCCCTGTATATAACCAACAATATCCACATTGTGAAATATTAGTTCAAACTACTGGACACCAATAACTATTCTGAAACAGTGCTACGCCACTGTTTGATGATTGCATATGTAATATTTAAAAATACAAACTGTCACTTAACAGGATTTAAACCCACTGTACTGATTCTTCGCCTGGCATATGACAGCCCGCGACCTTATCTGTTCGGCCATCGGGACATACACAAAAAAAGTGGAAGCCCAATTAACCGTGGTGCTGTCAAACACTCGGTCGTAAACTTTATGTGTCAGTCAATTGCGTGATTTATTATTTAACACTAGTTTTTGACATATAATTACGGTTTAACCAAAGTGCTAATAATTACAAATTATTCCCATGGCAATTAAAAGAGAGAATGATGGATCAATATATCGCGTCTATTTACTGTACTAGACAACTTTTGGAAATGTTTCTTGTACAAATATATTATAAATAATTTATCCTTACAGTCTTATCTATAGAAAACTATTGCATTTAAATGCAAACATATTTTGAGTAAATACAGGCTACTGGCACACAACATCTGATATGTAAAGTACCTCAGGCGAGCGTTCAACCGACCGAGATTAATCCAGCCCCTCCTTGTAAAAATAGTGACCGGCATGCATTGCACACAGTCGCGGATGAATGGTGAAGAACTTCAGGAGTAACTATTCATTGATAATATATATACTGATGGAAAGAAATAAGGGACTACATCAAATTGTAGACCACATTTAATTCACAACTAGCGTAGTAATGTTTGTATTTCATACCAAGTTGTAATGTGGGATTGAATGTCTGTAGTGTTGAATGTACTGCCTATATGTTCCCAGTCAACTTCTGACAATATGATTTGATTTTTGATGCAGTCATTATTTCTTGTTGCTATCCGTGTGATCCTTTATTCCTTTCCATCAGTATATATAGTGATTTTCCTAGACATTTGTCAAGGCATGGTAGACCAAACACTTTTGGGGCATTTTCACCATTTTCGGGGGAGAGAGAGAGAGAGAGAGAGAGAGAGAGAGAGAGAGAGAGAGAGAGAGAGAGAGAGAGAGAGAGAGAGAGAGAGAGAGAGAGTGACACACACACACACACATATATATATATATATATATATATATATATATATATATATATAGTGTTGAGCATGAGATCCATCAGACGTCGTGTTAACGCTCTATCCACTGAACTACTTCCCGAACGTTCACCTTTCTACAGAGCAAACAATACATGAATCACAGAAATCAATTCCGACTGAACGCCATATGGTGCCAACGAGAACAACAAAATTAGCTTTTAAATTCCTCCCAAGTTGCGCAGCACCGCGATACAAACGAGAGAACGATAGCTATTCACAGTTGGCGGAGATCCGCGGTACACGCAAACAAAAGTAGTCCACAAAAGCTTTCCCCGGGCCACATACTTAAACCTGTGACAGTCACTTATGTTGGACGGGCCAAATCTTGAACATCACAATTTGAACGATGGAATTGAGGGTCTAAGCGTTCAATTTGCGTTTATAAACAGAGAAAACGATTGAGAGTGAATTTATTTGTTGGGTCTAACGCAAGTGGTCTGCCTTGTTGCGCGACCTTTTCATTTCTCCGCAGGCCATTAGACGTGAGCTGAAATCTAAGATAGTTTACGGACATTTCCATGGTCTTCAATAGTTCGTTAATACATATTAGAATTTCAACAACACGTTTCCAGGCATGCATACAATTACGGTTATGTGTCTAGCGTTGTAACTGAAACCGTCGATTGCTATCAATAATTCCGTGTCCATCAACCAGTGATGTGAATGTATGAAATAAAAATAATTTCAAATCTTTAAATATACAGAATATGCTAAACGTTTCATTTTGTTACTGTTGACAGCGATGTCAAAAGTATCGGGTGGGGGATTGTCCCCACTAGAATATCAAATTAATATACAGCTGTCATCCTTTCCATCTTCCGTCACCTAGGGTTGACTGACAAATCACTAATAGTAAGATCATTACAAAACAAATCCTAAATTCGCATCCAATTCCCCTCCCCCGATGACAAAGGCCCGCCAAAGTTTTCACTCCCTCCCCTTGAAAATAAATTGTTCAATATACGGTATCTATAATATTTACTATGTTTAAGTGTTTGCGATCGTTCTGACTTGCACTGCTTTATATTTACATGCTTTATATTTACCCGATGTCGCACTTCGCTAGTATCGTTTTTCGTCCAGGGCCCCGTTCCACAAAGCGATCTTAGCGCTAAGATCACCTTAATTGCATATGTCAGCTGTGCAGTTACGGTGATCTCAGGACTAAGATCGCTTCATCCAATTGGCTACGGTACACGTACCGTGCTAAATATTGTGTATAAAAATGAATTAAAAAAAAATTACAACCTAATGGGGGCCGCCATCTTTGTTATTTAACACAGAAGTGGCTAAATACACGGCGGCCTATAATTTACCCATGATATCCATGTCATAATTTACTTTATTAAAACGGTTAATAATGGTATGCAAATTTGCAAGGTCTCTAGGTAATGTGTTGTTGTGAATGGGTAATTTGCTTACAAGCCAACAAGACCCGTGTTCCTGAGCGTAACGTTTTCAAAGATTTCTTTAAAATGCGTGACGTCAAACTAATCTGTGCTAATGGTGATGACGTCATATTATCGATGGTGGCGACTTCAGTACTGTGATTTACTAAAAAAAAAACCTGAATTAAAATGTTATTTTAGAAGTGTTATAGGATAAATAGAATTCGCTACTTTTTTTTTTTAATATGTAAAATATCAACCTCGTCTAGTTAATCGGTATTTGTCTCGGCAAAGTCTCGACAAATACCGATTAACATAGAATCGGTTGATATTTTCCATATTAAAAAATACTCGTGACGAATCCTCTATATATCCTAGGCTAATAAGGGCTGGCTATCGATACAGTGATTATATTGGGGTGGGTTTTGGTATTTTACCATTGCATGCAGTATTCATCCAAACATCAATTAACTCCCTTTATGTATTTGTTATAAACTAACTTGTGGCACCCATCGAAACTTCCTCGTGCATAGCACAGGTTATATCTAGTATGAAATAAAATAAAATTCCACCTCTCCACCCGCCCTCATTTAATAAAAAATAATTAAAAACTAAAATTTAATTTATACGACATATGCCTAATTGCTTTCCAGGCATACGCAATAAATAATTGTTATAAATAAACTTACCAAGATGTACTTGTCAGATATCAAAGAGCGAAAATTAATGAGTCGCCAGTAAATGTAGTGTTTGTCACGATATTTATTTTACACGTCGTCAACTTGAATGTTTACTTCTAGAACGTAACACTAGTTACCTCGGACGTCGTTTAGCAACACTGTGACGTCGTGCTATTGTTGACGTCATAGCTCTGCTGCTGTCATATTGGGTTTCAGCAGATAGGTAACGTAAAATGTTTATTATTTTATTTTAAATTTCTTCCGACTAGTTCGTTCTCATAAATTTATGATGATTAAAAACGAAACAAAATCCTAAGTGACGATACTATGCGCTAATCTACTCACTTGTAATACAGCCAAACGACTTAGAATGTTTAACATATGTAACAGAAACCGAAACGAGAGGGACGCAGCCAGCGGTAAAGCGCCTGCCCGATGCGAGGTCCGTCTGGGATCGATCCCCGTCGGTGGATCAATTGAACAATTTCTAGTTCCAATCAGTGCACGACAACTGGTATATCAAGGGCCGTGGTATGTGCCATCCTGTCTGTTGGATGGTGCATGCAAAAGATCCATTGCTATTAATAAACAAAAAGAAATGTAGCATATTTTCTCTTTGACTGTATAAGTTAAAATTACAAAATGGTTGACATTGGATAACCGATGATTAATAAATCTAGTGGTGTTAAAAGAAACGTTTTGTAGAAGGTGTAACATACATACGAGGTAGATGGTTTAAGATTGTAGAAGGTGTAACATACATACGAGGTAGATGGTTTAAGATTGTAGAAGGTGTAACATACATACGAGGTTGATGTTTTAAGATTGTAGAAGGTGTAACATACATACGAGGTAGATGGTTTAAGATTGTAGAAGGTGTAACATACATACGAGGTAGATGGTTTAAGATTGTAGAAGGTGTAACATACATACGAGGTAGATGGTTTAAGATTCAATGAGGTGTAATGTGACCACACCAACCTTTGTCTCATTAAATGGCCTTCTGTACGATATTACTGCCAAATATTTACAATTCCTAGCTTCGAATATGATTCTGTGATCTCACTATACAGATGACATCTGTCATTAATAGCCAGGGTTCATGATGGTACTAATGACACATACAGATACCATTGTAAATATATATATATATATTACATCTGCGTTAATTTTTACCCCAAAACAGTTATCTGTTTTCTGTTTGTTTGTTTGTTTGTTTGTTTTGCTATATAATTCCAGGACAGGTGGTGCAGGAATAGATTCACACCAGTAACCTGTTCCACCGTATAAGCATGCCCCAAAAATTCAATGCACAATACTGAATATTACAAAATAACCATGACAAAATCTAGGCAGAGAAATTATCGTTGAAAAACAAAACAACCCCCACGTCTTTCTTAATTACCCCCCCCCCCAAAAAAAATAAAATAATAATAATAATAATATAAAAAAAAATATATATATATATATATATAAAAATTCTAGAAATAAATGTGTCAAGCACATGTATTACATTAAAGAACTATCGCAGACCAATATAAATAAACTCTCACCCGGAAGTGAACTGTGTAGTGAGGGCTGGAATGCATATACTTCATTCATATACCGCATTCCATATGGTATTGGCCAAGTGGACCTGTTCCCTCACCCTAAACATTTACAGTTGCCCCCCCCACCCCCCCCTCCCCGCCCACTTTAACTATTTTTTCCAATTTGCATTGTTCCATATGCCATTTGCCACTGGTTCCTCCTTAAAATATATCCTGGGTTCGCCTTTGCGTCAGAAGGGCGAAGTCTCAGTACGGAAGAATCGTATCATGACCTGACAACAGCTGTGGATCCCGGATTTTTGGTGTGCTTTTAAAAAAAATAGATCTTGGCTTTGGTAAACAAGGCTCTCCATCTACAGCATTTTACCACAGCATTTTCAGCCCCTGCCAAACTCTGCCCTGAACAATCTAGATTTCTTAACTGTGCGCCTAGCACAACGTGTTTGAACCGTAAACAAAGTAGTCATGAAAACTTATGAATGAACTGAATGGATGAATGAAGACGCCATGTTTTCTGTGAACTGTATAGCCAGGTTTACGTGTAAATATTGAACCAGCTGCGTGCTATAGCCGCAAGAAGACGCATGTTAACACACGGTGACTGACAACTGTCGAGGAATACAATGACAACACCCCCGATAAACAACACGAGCTAATTTAATAAACAGAGTAAACCAATTGACCGGAAACCGAATATTACTGAGCGGAAATTGAACAGTACAGTGGGTATTAATAGAAGCTGCTCACTTCAGCGGGATGTGTGTCCTTAACTGATCAGCGAATATTGGGAAGCGTCCAGTATGGAAATCTCCCCTTCGTAATCTAATCTAGTTAATTGACTTCCTATCTAGGTCACGCCCTTGTCAAAGAGGCCGTGAAAAGAGGATTCACAATTCGCCGTAAGTTTGTCTTTAATGGAATGAGTCGTCGTTGGAAACACACGGTGACTATTCACCTTCACAAAATGGCCGACCTATGTTCCGTGACGTCAGAATGTGACTACTTCATTATCGCCGCACAAACACGTCAATTTACACGAAAGTGAAAGAGTTGCCGCGCGAAAGACAATGTGCTCTTCTTAACAGAAGGTTTTATTCTCCTTCTTAACATGACTGACCTCTATTCCGTCCTTTGCCGTGACGTTGGGTGAATACTTCGTTATCGGTGCGCAAACACGTCAGCAACACACACGAATCATCTTCAACGAGTTTTCGTGGTGCTTCTTTTTCCGGTATTGTGCGTAAGCTTGTTACACTAAGCCCGGGCTCAGTGTCTAATATTTGTTGACAACGGTGTCATTAGTTGGTTGAACTGGGTTTTTTTTCTGTCTTGGCGAACAAGGACCCATCGGCTTTGGGTGGTAAATTGGTATTAATTTCGCTATACGGGACCTTTCGTCAACTAACGCATCTTATAGGTTTAAATTGATTATTGCCATGCCAACAGAGATTTCTTTGAGAAGCGAGGAAAACATTGTTTAATAATACTTTAACATTTCTTAAAAGGACCAGTAGTCAAACAGATCTTACATAGTCAGGAGCCAATTTCACAGAATGTCGTAAGTTTATGCCTGCGACCAGTAATTACACTGGCTTCTATTTCATGCAGAAAATTACATCATTATGGTAGAAGGGGCATTTTGAGGAAAAAAGAAAAAACTATATTTGTTGCAGGCCTACTGTTAATAGTAATAAGATTTGCGCTTTTACGTTTACGTGCAAAACTAGGCTGACTGTGTTTGTGAAGATGATCCCCGTTTGACTATTTGTACACGTAGACTAGGTTTTCTGGTGTTGCATGGTCACGTGACACCTGTCCCGGAAGTGGAGTAATGAGGATGGTTTGGGCCGGAAGTGATTTTGTTTTGGGCTATTTTCTCGATGGCTGACACGTTATATCGTATATTTTTAGAGCTCTTTGAGGAAATTCAAAATAGTATTAAATAGGTGTGTGTGGGGGGGGGGGGGGGGTCATGTTTCACTTGAGTTTTAAAATGTTTATGTTTTTATTTTTTTTACAATTGAGAGGTCCAGTTTATATATTTTACGTTGCTTTAAGTAGGCCCAGGGATTAACAAATACGGTCGTTAAATTAATTAAATATCTTATATAGAGTTTAAATAATCCGGTCTGCGTTTTTTTTTCTGGATTTAGTCACTGGCAAAATCAGACGGTGGGTTTACGATGGCCACAGATGATTCTTCAAAGGATATAAGCGTGGTAAAACATTCTTGTTTAGTTTGATCGTAAGCGACTTTAAAAATAAAACAAAACAAAAAACAACCATGGCTACAGTTGAAATCCATGCAAAATCACTTTATCAGCTTAGCTTAGAAACGTATTACTACATAATACAATAATAAAATCGTAGTCGCATGTTTTTACGTCATTCTACCACGAGACACGTGCAACAACTGTGGTAAATTATTCTGTAAGTTATGTGCTTAAATACACCAGAATAATAAGTGCGTAATAATAGAGCTATTGATGTTTTCACTGCAGACTTTAATAACATTATACATGTCGACTGAGGCACAGATAAAAGTGCCTTTAACAGACGTGTCTCAGATCTGAAATGTAGACAAACTATTGCCAAAGATGTGTCTGAGATCTGAACTGTAGTAAATGACAAACTATTGTCAAAGATGTGTCTGAGATCTGAACTATAGTAAATGACAAACTATTGCCAAAGACGTGTCTGACATCTGAACTGTAGTAAATGACAGACAAACTATTGTCAAAGACGTGTCTGAGATCTGAACTGTAGTAGACGACAGACAAACTATTGTCAAAAATGTGTCTGAGATCTGAACTGTAGTAAATGACAGACAAACTATTGTCAAAGACGTGTCTGGGATCTGAACTGTAGTAAATGACAGACACACTATTGTCAAAGACGTGTCTGGGATCTGAACTGCAGTAAATGACAGACAAACTATTGTCAAAGATGTGTCTGAGAGCTGAACTGTAGTAAATGACAGACACACTATTGTCAAAGATGTATCTGGGATCTGAACTGTAGTAAATGACAGACAAACTATTGTCAAAGACGTGTCTGAGATCTGAACTGTAGTAAACGACAGACAAACTATTGTCAAAGATGTGTCTGGGATCTGAACTGTAGTAAATGACACACAAACTATTGTCAAAGATGCGTCTGATATCTGAACTGTAGTCAGTGACAAACAATTGTCAAAGATGTGTCTGAGATCTGAACTGTAGTAAATGGCAGACAAACTATTGTCAAAGATGTGTCTGGGATCTGAACTGTAGTAAATGAGAGACAAACTATTGCCAAAGTTGTGTCTGAGATCTGAACTGTAGTAAATGACACACAAACTATTGTCAAAGATGCGTCTGATATCTGAACTGTAGTAAGTGACAAACAATTGTCAAAGATGTGTCTGGGATCTGAACTGTAGTAAATGACAGACAAACTATTGTCAAAGATGTGTCTGGGATCTGAACTGTAGTAAATGACAGACAAACTATTGCCAAAGTTGTGTCTGAGATATGAACTGTAGTAAATGACAAACTATTGCCAAAGACGTGTCTGACATCTGAACTGTAGTAAATGGCAAACTATTGTCAAAGACGTGTCTGAGATCTGAACTGTGGTAGACGACAGACACAATATTGTCAAAGATGTGCCTGAGATCTGAACTGTAGTAAATGACAGACAAACTATTGTCAAAGACGTGTCTGAGATCTGAACTGTAGTAAATGGCAGACAAACTATTGCCAAAGACGTGTCTGACATCTGAACTGTAGTAAATGGCAAACTATTGTCAAAGACGTGTCTGAGATCTGAACTGTAGTAAATAACAGACAAACTATTGTCAAAGACGTGTCTGAGATCTGAACTGTGGTAGACGACAGACACAATATTGTCAAAGATGTGCCTGAGATCTGAACTGTAGTAAATGACAGACAAACTATTGTCAAAGACGTGTCTGAGATCTGAACTGTAGTAAATGGCAGACAAACTATTGTCAAAGATGTGTCTGAGATCTGAACTGAAGTAAATGACAAACTATTGTCAAAGACGTGTCTGAGATCTGAACTGTAGTAAATGACAGACAAACTATTGTCAAAGACGTGTCTGAGATCTGAACTGTAGTAGACAACAGACACACTATTGTCAAAGACGTGTCTGAGATCTGAACTGTAGTAAATGACAGACAAACTATTGTCAAAGATGTGTCTGGGATCTGAACTGTAGCAAATGACAGACAAACTATTGTCAAAGACGTGTGTCAGATCTGAACTGTAGTAAACGACAGACAAACTATTGTCAAAGATGTGTCTGAGATCTGAACTGTAGTAAATGACAGAGAAACTATTGTCAAAGACGTGTCTGAGATCTGAACTGTAGTAAATGACAGACAAACTATTGTTAAAGATGTGTGTGATATCTGAACTGTAGTAAGTGACAAACTATTGTCATCGATGTGTCTGGGATCTGAACTGTAGTAAATGACAGACAAACTATTGTCAAAGATGTGTCAGGGATCTGAACTGTAGTAAATGACAGACAAACTATTCTCAAAGATGTGTATGATATCTGAACTGTAGTAAATGAAAGACAAACTATTGTCAAAGACGTGTCTGAGATCTGAACTGTAGTAAATGGCAGACAAACTATTGCCAAAGATGTGTCTGCGATCTGAACTGTAGTAAATGACAGACAAACTATTGCCAAAGATGTGTTTGAGATCTGAACTGTAGTAAATGACAGACAAACTATTGTCAAAGATGTATCTGGGATTTGAACTGTAGTAAATGAAAGACAAACTATTGTCAAAGATGTGTCTGAGATCTGAACTGTAGTAAATGACAGACACACTATTGTCAAAGATGTGTCTCAGATCTGAACTATAGTAAATGACAAACTATTGACAAAAACATGTCTCAGATCTGAACTGTAGTAGACGACAGACACACTATTGTCAAAGACGTGTCTGAGATCTGAACTGTAGTAAATGACACACAAACTATTGTCAAAGATGTGTCTGGGATCTGAACTGTAGTAAATGACAGACAAACTATTGTCAAAGACGTGTGTCAGATCTGAACTGTAGTAAACGACAGACAAATTATTGTCAAAGATGTGTCTGAGATCAGAACTGTAGTAAATGACAGAGAAACTATTGTCAAGGACGTGTCTGAGATCTGAACTGTAGTAAATGACAGACAAACTATTGTCATCGATGTGTTTGGGATCTGAACTGTAGTAAATGACAGACAAACTATTGTCAAAGATGTATCTGGGATCTGAACTGTAGTAAATGAAAGACAAACTATTGTCAAAGATGTGTCTGACATCTGAACTGTAGTAAATGACAGACAAACTATTGTCAAAGACGTGTCTGAGATCTGAACTGTAGTAAATGGCAGACAAACTATTGTCAAAGATGTGTCTGGGATCTGAACTGCAGTAAATGACAGACAAACTATTGCCAAAGATGTGTCTGAGATCTGAACTGTAGTAAATGACACACAAACTATTGTCAAAGATGCGTCTGATATCTGAACTGTAGTCAGTGACAAACAATTGTCAAAGATGTGTCTGAGATCTGAACTGTAGTAAATGACAGACAAACTATTGACAAAGATGTGTCTGGGATCTGAACTGTAGTAAATGACAGACAAACTATTGCCAAAGTTGTGTCTGAGATCTGAACTGTAGTAAATGACACACAAACTATTGTCAAAGATGCGTCTGATATCTGAACTGTAGTAAGTGACAAACAATTGTCAAAGATGTGTCTGGGATCTGAACTGTAGTAAATGACAGACAAACTATTGTCAAAGATGTGTCTGGGATCTGAACTGTAGTAAATGACAGACAAACTATTGTCAAAGATGTGTCTGGGATCTGAACTGTAGTAAATGACACACACACTATTGTCAAAGATGCGTCTGATATCTGAACTGTAGTCAGTGACAAACAATTGTCAAAGATGTGTCTGAGATCTGAACTGTAGTAAATGACAGACAAACTATTGCCAAAGTTGTGTCTGAGATCTGAACTGTAGTAAATGACACACAAACTATTGTCAAAGATGCGTCTGATATCTGAACTGTAGTAAGTGACAAACAATTGTCAAAGATGTGTCTGGGATCTGAACTGTAGTAAATGACAGACAAACTATTGTCAAAGATGTGTCTGGGATCTGAACTGTAGTAAATGACAGACAAACTATTGCCAAAGTTGTGTCTGAGATCTGAACTGCAGTAAATGACAAACTATTGCCAAAGACGTGTCTGAGATCTGAAAAACATGTGTCAGATCTGAACTGAAGTAAATGACAAACTATTGTCAAAGACATGTCTGAACTGTAGTAAATGACAAACTATTGTGAAAGACGTGTCTGAGATCTGAACTGTAGTAAATGTCAAACTGTTGTCAAAGTCGTGTCTGAGATCTGAACTGTAGTAAACGACAGACAAACTATTGCCAAAGATGTGTCTGAGATCTGAACTGTAGTAAATGACAGACAAGCTATGGTCAAAGATGTGTCAGGGATCTGAACTGTAGTAAATGACAGACAAACTATTGTCAAAGATGTCTATGATATCTGAACTGTAGTAAATGACAAACTGTTGTCAAAGATGTGTCTGGGATCTGAACTCTAGTAAATGACAGACAAACTATTGTCAAATATGTGTCTGAGATCTGAACTGTAGTAAATGACAGACACACTATTGTCAAAGATGTGTCTCAGATCTCAACTATAGTAAATGACAAATTATTGACAAAAACATGTCTCAGATCTGAACTGTTGTAAATGACAGACAAACTATTGTCAAAGATGTGTCTGAGATCTGAAATGAAGTAAATGACAAACTATTGTCAAAGACGTGTCTGAGATCTGAACTGTAGTAAATGACAAACTATTGCCAAAGACGTGTCTGAGATCTGAACTGTAGTAAATGACAGACAAACTATTGTCAAAGACGTGTCTGAGATCTGAACTGTAGTAGACGACAGACACACTATTGTCAAAGACGTGTCTGAGATCTGAACTGTAGTAAATGACAGACAAACTATTGTCAAAGACGTTTGTCAGATCTGAACTGTAGTAAATGACAGACAAACTATTGTCAAAGATGTGTCTGAGATCGGAACTGTAGTAAATGACAGAGAAACTATTGTCAAAGACGTGTCTGAGATCTGAACTGTAGTAAATTACAGACAAACTATTGTCAAAGATGTGTCTGATATCTGAACTGTAGTAAATGACAAACTATTGTCAACGATGTGTCTGGGATCTGAACTGTAGTAAATGATAGACAAACTATTGTCAAAGATGTATCTGGGATTTGAACTGTAGTAAATGAAAGACAAACTATTGTCAAAGATATGTCTCAGATCTGAACTATAGTAAATGACAAACTTTTGACAAAAACATGTTTCAGATCTGAACTGAAGTAAATGACAAACTATTGTCAAAGACGGTCTGAGATCTGAACTGTAGTAAATGACAAACTATTGTGAAATGTGTGTCTCAGATCTGAACTGTAGTAAATGACAAACTATTGTCAAAGATGTGTCTGAGATCTGATCTGTAGTAAATGGCAGACAAACTATTGTTAAAGATGTGTCTGAGATCTGAACTGAAGTAAATGACAAACTATTGTCATAGACGTGTCTGAGATCTGAACTGTAGTAAATGACAAACTATTGTCAAATGTGTGTCTCAGATCTGAACTGTAGTAAATGACAAACTATTGACAAAGATGTGTCTGAGATCTGAACTGAAGTAAATGACAAACTATTGTCAAAGATGTGTCTCGGATCTGAACTGAAGTAAACGACAGAAAAACTATTGTCAAATATGTGTCTGAGATTTTAATTGTAGTAAATGACAGACAAATTATTGTTAAAGATGTGTCTGAGATCTGAACTGTAGTAAATGACAAACTATTGTCAAAGACGTGTCTGAGATCTGAACTGCAGTAAATGACATACAAACTATTGTCAAAGATGTGTCTGAGATCTGAACTGTAGTAAATGACAAACTGTTGTCAAAGATGTGTCTGAGATCTGAACTCGAGTAAATGACAAACTATTGTCAAAGATGTGTCTGAGATCTGAACTCAAGTAAATGACAAACTAGTGTCAAAGATGTGTCTGAGATCTGAACTCAAGTAAATGACAAACTATTGTCAAAGATGTGTCTGAGATCTGAACTCAAGTAAATGACAAACTATTGTCAAAGACGTGTCTCGGATCTGAACTGAAGTAAATGACAGAAAAACTATTGTCAAATATGTGTCTGAGATTTTAATTGTAGTAAATGACAGACAAATTATTGTTAAATTTGTTCTGAGATATGATTTGAAGTAAATGTCAGACATACTGTTCTAAAAACAACAACACAAAAAAGAGAAAAAAACTAAACAAGCAACAAACAAACCCAAGAACAACAAACATGTTTGAGGTCTGATTAAAGAAAAGCATACACAAACTATATTTCGAAAACCCCCCTATAAAACTAAGTATGAAATGTTGTAGGTAAATGACGCCCTCACTATGATGGTGCTTATAGTAAATATAAGACAAACAACATTTATAAAATACTTTAAAACATAAATGGTCTATCGGCATGTCTGGATGTAGTCTGAACTAAATGACAGACAAACTGCATTGAAAAACGCGTGTGTGTGATGTGATTTAAAGTAAATGATAGCCAAAATGTATTTTTAAAAGAGGTGTCTGAGATCTGTTTGAAGCAAATGTCAGACAAACTGGTTTTGTAAAAGAGGTGTCTGTGATGTGATCTGTAAATGACAGACAAACTGCATTGTAAACGACATAACAGAGATATGGTTTGAAATAAAAGACAAACTGAATTTGTAAAAGACATGTCTTATATATGGAATGAAGTAACTGCTAAACAAACTGTTTTTGCAAAAGACTTGTCTGCGACCTGTTTCAAGTAAATGACAGACAGAATTTGTAAAAGATATATCTGAAATGTGGTTTGAATTTGTAAAAGACCTGTCTGAGATTTGGTTTGAAGTAACTGACAGACAAACTGCATTGTAAATGACGTGTCTGTTATGTAACATAAAACTCGATTACTCGTCTTGTCGGACTGAGCACAGCTACACCGTCCAGGAAGACAGGAGACTGACGCTAATGCATGTTGGATTTAAACCAGTTTATACACGGCTGTCTTCTTATGTTTTATTTTTTTATCTTAACATGTCAGTCGTATGTCTTGGGTTTTTTCAAACCCAATAGTGCCGTGATTTGTTTAGATGTGGTACTGGCTGTGTGCAGGCCCATTTCTAGACTAAAACAATTGGGGGGGGGGGGAGAGAGAGAGAGAGAGAGAGAGAGAGAGAGAGAGAGAGAGAGAGAGAGAGAGAGAGAGAGAGAGAGAGAGAGAGAGAGGGGGGGGGGGGGGGGGGGGGGGGGGGTGGAGGGAGGGATAGAGAGCGAGAGAGACATGGAGAGAGATACAGAGAGATATGGAGGGAGATAGAGAGTCATGGAGGGAACGAAATATATTCACTAATGCTATAAGCCGAAAGCTGACATATTAATTTCGTAGTTCTATTCAACCAAGTTTCAGACACGATATCCCGGACACACATCTCAGATACCTTGTCTGTTATTTGAGAACAGAGGTTAATGCTACAGAGGGTGGAATCATTATGATGCCTTACACATCCTGTCTGTACTCTGGTTTCACCCAGGGTTGGATCTAGCACTGGGAGAAGAACTCAGACAAAATAAAAGTCAAACGGTCGCCTTTTATAGATACACGATTTTTATTTTGATAAAACATTACACCCAAACAAAATGTAAAACACACAATAAATGAATTCAAACTGGCTTTTGTTTTTATATCAGCAAGGTGGAATCATTAACGATAGTCTGTTTCAGATGGTGTTTGTAATATTTTAATTTTAAAATTAAATATTTGTAAACTTGTATAACGCTTGTTGCTTGTTGCTTGTTTTATGTTAAAAGAGAATAATAATGCTTATGGTTTTAATATTTTGATTCAGGAGATTTCCATTATTCATAAGTATAGCTCAAAAACAAGTCCGTTTGGGTTGAATACTGACATACTAAGACAAAGTGTTTACCAGTTTTATAAAAACTTATCACTGGACTCAATCTTGTACAACCTTTCCTATTACCGCTTCGATCGTGGTTCGCTTGTCTTGATGTGCAGGTCTACGCGTTTTCAACAAGTGTTCAAGTGTTTAACTGTTGACGTGTTGTCTGACTTGTCATTTGGATAATTAATGAAGACGGATGATTTACTGTACGCTCTTGCTAAGGGGAGTTTGGAAATGGATCTTCATATTATTGCTCGAAATCGCACTTCAGCTGTGGCCACTCCGAGTCTGGAGTCGTGGTCAAGAAATAATTGACTGCCGGGGGAGTTGTCAGTAATATTTGATTTCATTCTGATTTCCATGACCCTAAAGGTAGCGCTACGCTAAATTAGACGCTTCCGCAGTATGAGCCTAGCAAGCAGCCGTATCGGTTCTGATTGAACATGCATTCAGCAATGATTATTTCTGCAATTACAACCAGCCCCCATGGGCAGTGATGGCTGAGACATTGCAGTTTGAGGTTGGCTGGTGCTGAGAAGGAATCCCACTTCGAACTGTAAACAATAGTTAATGTACAGCTCAGTTAAGAGCTGTTACGGCCAATACGCCGATTGTTCTGCAATTAAGCACTAGCTATTACCTTCCGTTGATAGTCCATATAGCTAATATGCATGCCCACAGCTGCGTCTTTGAACCTTGGGCAGTGGTTGAGGCATTTGGTTTCAGTTTCTTTGGTGCTGGTTCTGATTTCGAATTTCAGTAATAGAAAGTCTCTTCTTCTCTCCCATCTTCCGTAATTGTCTTTACTTTCTAATATATACTTGCAAGAATATACGTTAACATGCTATTGTCAACATGTTACTGTCAACATGATATTGTCGTACATTCTATTGTTGCATATGTCTGTAAATGTTCGAAATTGTCATGAAATAGGCTATACTTGTTGACCAAACTAATATTGATTATAATGATAGTCATTATTGCTTGAATCAAGTCTAGGCATGATTGTGCGAACAGTTCAGTGTATGGGTGTGAGACCAGTACAACGACTTCCATGTAGTTAGCCAGAACAGAACAGAACAGAACTTTATTACACCCATGCCGTTAGGCAACGGCATATGGGGAAACATGAACAATTACATAATATAATATGTGACAAGACAGGACAGGGTTTACAGGAGAACATTAAATCGTTTGGACAGACAGTCCATAGAGCTGCTAGACAATTCATTGTGTAGAATGAGAAAATATCTCTTCTTGTGGCATTTTAATTTGGAAACAAATGCTAAAGACGTGATGCTTTCTAGACTACTTATATTTATATAAACGTTCCTCTAATTTAAACTAAAACTAAATATTAATTTATCAGTTTGTCTTTTGTTTTTATTACAATATCTAACTTAACTCGTTATTTCTATTGTCAACTAGCTGGCAGTAATTGGTTAGTCTGCATAGATGTATAATGTTTTAAGATGAAAGGCGCAGGCCGCTTGTGAAACCGAGTATGAGAAAGCATAGTGTGTATTTTAAGTGGCAATTGCACTTAGTTTCGAGCCTTTGTGATGGTTGTCCAGAACTCTATGATTGGGTCTATGCTGGATAAAAGCTGCTAAAATTATAAATGCCCATAGAAATTCGACTACTTTTACTTAGTGAAACATATGGAGCATAGCTTAAAACATATTTCAAAATATCTTCGTATGTTATGCAGAAATACTAACTCGAAGTATACTATACATTAAATAAAAGTACTAGTATATCTGTAAACTGATTGATGAAGCCTATTTTGGCCAGTCCTGTTGAAAAGTAGCAAGACACATTGCATATGCATTTTTCTATAGCCAGGGTAATACACATTTAGCCTTTGGTGTACCAGTACTGTATCCCCGACAGGGATGGGAAAATCTCGCGTCCATCGAGGAATATCGACCCCAAGACCCACTGTACCTCAGATGAACGCTCTACAAGTGAGATACCTCTCGCCCTTATTACTGTGTAATGGGTTACACATTAAAATATGTTAAATTAGTTCGGTGCTTTCCTCAAAGGAACAATAATGCGTCTGTGATAAACATTATTCGCCTCAGAAACTCAGTGGTTTGCCGTGCCTCCCACAACGTGCGTGTTTAATACAAACGTCATAGATGAAATATAACGAATTATGATGATAGACCACACGTCTATGATTGTCTGTTTGACTGTCATAATCCACTTCCCTCACTTGATGCTCGACCGTGTAATCGTGTTTGCGTTATTACATTTCTGGAGACGGCGAGGCAGTGCGAGTGGAGACAATCAAATTTAATACAAGGATGTCACCTTTGTGGCAAAACAATCGCCCGAGCTGCCATGGGTAGCAGGATCAATCGTCATTGGCGGAATCAGTGTTAGAGAGAGAGAGAGAGAGAGAGAGAGAGAGAGAGAGAGAGACAGAGAAAGAGAGAGAGAGTGTGTGTGTGTGTGTGTGTGTGTGTGTGTGTGTGTGTTGTCTACCCACCTTACACCCCACCCCATCCCAAGTAGTGATCCTGGACTTATACGTCAATGGTCATGGAATGTCTTTTTCTTCCTGTGGGAGAGTGTATGTAATGTTAGTGTCAGACTACCAAGTGACACGACAAAGTTGACTAACTTTCTTCTATTCTCACGATTTTTACGACTGTCCAGTTGCTTATAGGCTGCACTAATCCAAATAAAATTTCATAGGCGACCATGTTAACGTTTGTGTTTAAAAACACTAAATGCAATAAATTAACCAAACTATGACCCATAAATATCAGGACTACAATCCCTGCCTCAAAGTATTTTAGCTCAGATGAAACTATTTTTACAACCAATGTGCACGCTCTTACAGCTCGATTTTCGTTGTATATTATTTCTACGAGTAATTAGTTGTTAATCTGAGCGCACCCGTCGTAAGTCGGAAGTTGGGGAAATGACATAGCAACCGTCGAGTTGGGCAACTTAATCGTGACAGTTGACAGTCTGATACTAGCATGAAGAACCCCTTGCTGTTTATTAGGAAGGAGTGGCCTATATCGCGGAAGCAATTTTGCTCCTGTTTTCTCTTTTTCTTTCTTTCAACCAAGTGTCCATGGGCCAAATGTCCATAAGTAAGACTTCAAATAATCGTAGTTTAAAATGAGGTGAGGTGGTGTTAAAGAAATATTTAATTTTGGACTCGGAGTTGGCAGTTCAAACAAAGATTGATACCGATAACAGAATGTCCTCAGTTGCCTGGTGTTTATGGCAGTCACTATTATGATGGTGATAGTTATGATGATTATGGTTATAGTGATGATAGTTATGATGATGATGGATATGACAATGACAGTTATGGTGATGATGGCTATAGTGAATGTGATGATGATGATGATGATGATGATAGTTGTGGTGATGATGATGATGGTTATGCTTACAACCTTCGTGGTATATAAGCATGCCAAATTAGTTCACGTTCACGGTTGCTCTAATTATTTGGAGGGTGTAGCCCACAGTATAAACGGGCTGCTCTACTATTTCTCGTCCCAGCCAGTGTACCACGACTGTTATACCAAAGGCCGTGGTATGTGCTATCCTGTCTTTGGGATGGTGCATATAAAAATATTTCTTGCTACTAAATGGAAAATAACGGTAGCGAGTATCCTCTCTAAGATTATATGTCAAATTTACCAATGTTTGACATCCAATAGCCGATGATTAATACTCAACGTGCTCTAGTGGTGTCGTTAAACAAAAACGTTTCGATTGCTCTAATTATTTGGAGGGTAAAGTACCTTTAAGACCACATGACACAAATTGTCTGCTTCTACACGGGTTCCACATAAACCAACACAGTTTTGCTAAAGCTGGTCTCAGACCATAATTATTTTTTTCCTACTTATTACGAAGTATTAGCACAGTTGCTTTGTAACTGATAGCTCTGTACTGACTCATGATTAACTTTTATGTTTTCAGAATCAAAGTTACGGAATATATTTGTGTCAAGTCGCATACTTGGCAATGGCTTACTGAATGTGTTTCTTTACGGAGGCGTCAAATCCGAAACCAGTCTACAGATTCATGCAGCAATTGTCCTTCGGAAAAAGAACAAAAATTTAAATTAATTTCTTTAACGATACCTGTAAACAACTTAAGAGAGAGAGAGAGAGAGAGAGAGAGAGAGAGAGAGAGAGAGAGAGAGAGAGAGAGAGAGAGAGAGAGAGAGAGAGAGAGAGAGAGATGGACAAATAAGGCAGGCTGACAGTAATGTAGATAGAGATAACAGGGACAGAGACAGAGACAGAGACAGAGAGAGTTAGTTAGTTTGACATATTACGGTTACCATTCTTTACATTCTGATACCAACAAAATAAAGAACAGTCGCTGCTGTAGTGTTCATTGTTTTCAGTTCTGGCCTACAATAGCATAGACATATGTATGACGTTTTCACTGGGGATGGGATTGGGTCTGAGGGAATTTATGCTTTTTTCCACATTAAATTCGATATATCCTTGAAATGTTCAGCCATTGCCTTAAAAATAACCCCACCCTCAATACTCTAGTCGACTGCATTGGTGGCACATATTTGACGGTGTATTTTTTATGCTAGATGTGGTTAGATAAGTTATGCACTTACTGAATGCACCTAACATGCGATGATTAAACAATGTCTTGAGGATTCGAAAACCAAATTCTCGTCTTTTTCTCATTTCTACAACATCCTACCTTTATAATTGTGATTGAAATGGAAAGTGAGATTCTCAATTAACAGGAGACAATGCGAGGGACAAATGCACAGCGAGGGAAAAACTTCCCGGCAAGGAAATCTTTTAATATGTCGCGTGGACTTAAAAGAAAACTCGGATTCCTTAGATCTACTTTCTGCCTTTATACCAATACACATCCAGGTTCGACGAGTGCAATGCAGTTCAAAGGAAGTACTGTTAGTGTTATATTACGAATCGCCATAGGCGTCAGATTATCACGTTTTCCATGTCTGCTGTATCAATGGATGCGCAGTGTAATATGTCTGGGATAAAGTGTACGTGAAAGATGAACCTGCTTCTAATCGGAAAGTGTAGTCAGAAGTTGACTTGACTTGTCATCACGATTTCTTTCCTCCACCGTGTGTAATATTCCTCGAGTAAAGTGCACGGGAAAGATGAACCTGCTCCTAATCGGAAAGTGTAGTCAGAAGTTGACTTGACTTGTCATCACGATTTGGTTTCTCCACCGTATGTAATATGCCTCAGGTAACGTGCACGGGGAAGATGAACCTGCTTCTAATCGGAAAGTGAAGATGTGCTAAATAATACTTAAACAACTTTCTCCACATAAGGGCCTTTCATATGTTCTTCACGGGGGCAATGAATGCCTTAGGGTTTAATATCTCAGATACGGGGCACTGAATTGGAAGATATAATACGCCAGTGAGTCCACTGTCCTGAGATGCACTTTAATAAAGGTCCTACACAAAACAACAATATTACCCATCGTACATGTATGTAGTTGGCCTATGGCCCCATGAGCTACTCTCGGCTTACTAAATTCCAAAACTATATACGTAGCTCCCTTCTTTACTATTTCGGCGGACCGTTCAAAAATGCGCCTAATTTCCTTCTCATAAATGCCAACCATTTCTCTTTGGACTCATCCTTCGGGAATCAAAATTCCATAGCACCAAACCACCCCTCCGCCTGTTACCGATCCACGGTTGGACTGCAGGTGTTCCCTTGCACCTAACAGTGCAGCCCCCCCCCCCCCTTCACCCTCCCCACCACTTTCCTGTCCTGGGCGGACGAACCGGCTAAGGCCGACACCTGCGCCCAGGACAGGCGAGCGCTACAACAGTTTGCTCTGAATGTGCACGTTAAATTCTCTGACCTGACCTGTCCTGATGGCCCAAGACGCATGCTCTGTGACACAGGATGTGCTGTTAACTGAAGCCTACGACAGCTATTAGCAGAGGAAAAAATACTGGAGACCTTTTACTCAGTTGTTGGCTCATAATAATTTCTCCGCATACGATGAGCTAAGTGCTATTTTGCTTACGACTGTCACAGTGACGTCACACTAACGCAATGCTCGTGTTTTCATAGCTCAGAGGGCGGAACGTAGCCCAGTGGTAATGCGTCGGTGGACCTTTTGGGCTATTTCTCATTCCAGCCAGTGCAACACGACTGATATACCAAAGGTGGTGGTATGTGCTATCATGTCTGTGGGAAAATGCATATAAAAGATTTCTTGCTGCATTAGAAAAATTTAGCGGGTTTCGTCTGATGACTACGTGTCAGAATTTTCTAAATGTTTGACATCCAATAGCCGATGATTAATTAGTCACTGCGCTCTAGTGGTGTCGTTAAACAAAACAAATTCATAGCTCATTTGGTGAATTCAGATCAGCTGATAGCTCACGTAGGCCGCACATGATGAGACTTTTGCCACACGTAGTGAAATACTCAGCAAAATCGCCCCCACACGAGACCTATCAGCTGAGCAATAAGTCGCAAGTAATTCTTTGTTCAGCTGATAGGTATCATATGCGGTAGTCTTAAGCTGATATATTAACTAATAATGTAGTATTCATCATGTGATCTGTGACCTTTCACACAGTAAGTGCTACTGATATGATAATACACGAACTGTGACCTATGACACAGAACATGGTCTTAGCAAAGAGGAAACATGAGCTGTACTCCTGAACATGCATATAGTTGACCTATAACATAATCTATGAACCACTCAACTATTCACAAAAGGTGATTCCTTAACTAAAGCCGTTCAAGTACATGGTCTATGACATATGGCACAAAATGCCTGTTAATACACTGTAACAACTGTACTCGTCATGCGTGTAGTTGACCTATGACCTATAGTCTATGATCCACTGAACTGTTCCCAAAGATGATGTATTAACTAAAGCCATATTCATTATTCAAGTACTTCACCTATGACACAACGTTTCAATCAATAAACTAAAAACTACTCGCTATGCTTATAGTTGACATATGGCATATGGTTACTGACCCGTGACCCACGATTCAGCTGTACTGTTAACAAGTAAACTATAGCTTATAGTAATAAAGAATTTAATAGTACTGAGAAAAGAAAGCGAATGCAGGACCCTTCAACTGGGATGAGGAGTTCTCAACAAACCCTATGGTGCCAAATTACCTGGCCATAAATACCACATATCGCAAGCAAGATCAGGTAAACAGACTAGTTATTTGGATTTGTGTAATTCTATTAAGGAATTGAACGCAATGATTTAAAGCGGTACTGACCTTGCGTGTAGTTGAAGTTCTCCAGCTGACTGGACATCATTCTGGCCGACATGAACCACTCCGAGTCGTTCCCCAGGTAGTCGTACTCGAGCGACAGATCCTTCACGTTAATGTGCTTGTCCTCCATCAGATAGGCGTACGGGCAGAACAGGTAGTATCCATAGTACTCGAATAGGTCGTAGCAGTTTCCTGCCGCGAAGATGTCGGGATCCCCTTCCACTATGGACCTGACCATCGTGTAGAAAAGGTATTCCGAGCGCGTGACTTCATCGCCCGCGCGCATCCAGATCCTCGTGTAGAAGTTGGCAGCGTTCACTGCCGCCATAGCCTGCTTCTTGAAGCGTTTTAATCCGTACTGGCGGATGACGCCCTTGCCGAGGTTGTAGTGCGTCCCCTTTGTGCAGTTCTCCTTGCCCTTGTCGTACTGTTCGACGTGTTCGAGGAACGTCTCCACAACGTCCATCTCCTGTGCTGGAGGAGGCTCTGTGGCTTGCGGAACCACGTTGGACGTGCCTTCCATCCACATACGTGTGTGGTTGAAGTCGTCCATTTCCGGCGAGTGGCTGTATACGGTGTAGTTGATGTACCCGCTGCCAGAGCATGGGAATACGTCCAGGAACAACGTGCAGGTGAGCACCACGCAGAAGTCGGCACAGATTCGGTAAACTCCGGAGATTCCGCCACTCATCGTTGGATCCCTGGTAGCTGACGGCGGCTTGGCAGTGGAGAAAGAGAAATACGCACTTTGTTGGTATCTTGGGTAAAAAAGGATTAGTTTTGATTAGTCTTTCATATCCATTTGAGAAAGTAAAACACAGATTGTGTTGGTATATTGGACAACACCGAACAATTTTAATTAGTCTTGCATATCCATGACAGTCCTAAGCAGATGGTTCCTTGTTACAAGAAAATAAAAACACTCCAGATTGTTTTCTTTATCTAAGCAAACAAGCACTCTTCGATTGAATTTAAATACCCACGTCAGTCCTTGATATTTCAGGCAGATGATACCTTGGTGTATAGGATACAATAGTACGTCAGATTTGTTTGAAATGTATGTAAATAAACCAGTATACATTTAACTGGTATATATTTATGGTAGTTCTTGACATTTTAGCCTGGAAGTGTCTGCTTAGTACTAAGACAGAAAGAGAAAAATCGTATATATAGAGAGATGTGTAGGTATCTGGGTACGAAAGATCAGCAAACCTCTGTGCGTAGACTTACGTCAGCAGAAGACAAATACCCAAATGTTTGTCTATACTTTGGCGTATAAAAGCCAACACCCTTCTGACTGGAGTTATACAGCCAGGTTACTTGGCTACTTGGCAGATTTTGCCGTATGTGTCTGTATCGCATGAAAGCAAACTATTATACTTCTGATTAGCCTTGCATATACATGCTACTGACGTTCTAACTAGATGGTGCTTTATGTGTTTAAAAAAATCACAGGTGATTCTAGTTAGCCTTACATACCCATGATGCAATGAAAATGCCTTCTCTTTGTAGGAAACAAATGCTCCACAGATATATCTCTATCTTGGTGTAAAAAAACAAAATGCAGCACACTTTTGACTAACCCCATATATCCCTAGCATCAATGGACCTCGCTCTAGTCAGATGATGACCGATACCTATAAACGATTGCGTCTGCGGCGTTTTACCTTCTGGCCTCGTCATATTGTTTCCACAATAAAAGAATGCAATTACGAATTCCCCAAGACTCCATTGCCTACCATGAGAAGCACGAACACGATACCCAGGGCGGTAACGTGAGCGATGAATAATAGGTAACCAACTGTGACAAATCAATGTATTTAAAGAGCTGATCACCAATGTATCCACAATTAGCAGAGTGTGTTGGTTTAAGAAAGGAAGCCTCGAGACGAGTCGACGATGATTCTACTCATTCTAGGGGCATGTCTTCTCACACTGCAAAGAAATTAAAAATAGTATTAATATTAACCATGGCAAAGAAAGAAATCAAAGATGTTAGCATTTTTAAAGATATTACGCTATATAATATATTTACGTCAAGGGGATATCTGCACAGATCAAAGGACAAGACAGCATATTTGTATTAAAGACACAGCAAGGTTATGTAATAGAGCAGTAATTCTGAAGAATAAACAAAAACAACAACATTAAAACTGCATGACAAAACCGTGATACGTGATCAGGACCGTATGTCTACACAATGAAGAGACGAATGGGCATTTGGCAAAACAGTGCTTGATTCCATGAATCTCTATCTAGTGTCTCGTCTACAAGAAGACAAACACTCCCGAGGAGATCCTTTACTGAAGATTTCATCCCTCTTTCATCACTACAAAGTTCAGTCGCAGCCACTGTCCTACATGCGTTATAGTTCGTAATACCTACTTGTCAATGCATTATCGTCTCATTAGTAACACAAACTGAATGTCAATTAAGTATTCGAATGTAGGCTATAAAACAGTAAATTGAAACCGTAAAGACTAGTGATACCTGAACAAAGTTAATGGGCGTTCGTTCAATGAAGAAAATTATAAAACACCATTTATCTGTTTAAATTGACCAAAACGAGATATATAACTATCATAACACATTGAACTAAAGCCAAGGCAAAAATATTGAAGGTGCTAACCTTACGCATGCAGCTGTTATTATTATAAGCTAAATCTGAACGACAAAACAGTCACAATAAACAAAGATCATATCTCTGCACAAAACAGAACCAAATGGACGTTTTGACAAGATAGTGACTGCTACCGTGAAGCACTCTCATATACTTAGTCTCTAGGCAGAATGCCACTCCTCAGAACGATATATCCTTGCTGGTCCATGAGGACGTCACTCTCAGAACTATTTTATTAGCCCAGTCACACATCTCTTCCAGAAGAGATTGTCCTTTTGCTCTGTTTCTTGCAATGATGATTTGACATGACGATACAAGTTCCTGCAGTGCTGTTATACAATGATGATTTGACATGACGATACAAGTTCCTGCAGTGCTGTTATACAATGATGATTTGACATGACGACACAAGTTCCTGCAGTGCTGTTATACAATGATGATTTGACATGACGATACAAGTTCCTGCAGTGCTGTTATACAATGATGATTTGACATGACGACACAAGTTCCTGCAGTGCTGTTATACAATGATGATTTGACATGACGATACAAGTTCCTGCAGTGCTGTTATACAATGATGATTTGACATGACGATACAAGTTCCTGCAGTGCTGTTATACAATGATGATTTGACATGACGATACAAGTTCCTGCAGTGCTGTTATACAAATGACGCACAAACAGTTGCTGTGTTACTTCCAAATTCTCCCGAGATTTTCTTTCATGTAGCTTCTTAATGTTTAATTGCCATTTGTTTTCAAAAGTACTGGAGCTAACAAAAACGATAATGAGTTTCCTACTGACTCATTTATTGAATAATTACTCGTGTACATGCGCTATTGGTTTTAGGCCCCCATTTCTCAAGTTAATGTATTATTTAGGATAGGTTCGATACGAAAACATGCTACATGCAACCAGAATAATGCGACAAAACGTGACTTGAACACTCGCGTAGCCGGAGTGGGAGTGGAGTGTGTGTGTGTGTGTGTGGGGGGGGGGGGTGCACTCGATCACATCTCGTTTGTTCCTACCACGTTTTATACATGTAACACGACCTGTAGTTATTGCGTGGGGCCATCAAATAAAGTGGACCCTCGATATAAAATCCTGGATACGCCAGCGGACTCGAAGTAGTGGTAGCAGCAGCAACAGCAGCAACAACAACAACATCAGTAGGATGAGGAAAAGCAGTAGCATTAACTGTATCAGCAATAGCAACAGAAGTAGTTAATGCTTTCTTCTTATTATTGTTGTTGTTGTGGTCATTATTTAGAATAGTATTACTATTATCTTCTACTGCTTCTGCAACTACCACTACTGCTACTACTACCACCACCACTAGTACTAAATTATATTTGCAATCCCACACTGTGCAGGACTAATATTAGACGCCAACATGATTCATTTCATTTCAACTTATTTTCATGCTTATATCCAACTGAGGTTCAAGCACACACCTCAGCTATCTGGGCTGTCTGTCCAGGACAGTGGGTTAGTTGTTAGTTGGTTAGTGATTAGTAAAAGAGAAGAGGGTGTAGTGGCCTTACACCTACCCATTAACCCCTAAGAACTCGCTCTGGGTTGGAGACGGTACTGGGTTGCGAACCCTGTACCTACCAGCCTGTAGTCCGATGGGTTAACCACTGCGCCGCCGAGGCCGGTCGACAACATGTTTGATTGATTTCAACTTATTTTCGTGCTTATATCCAATTAAGGTTCAAGCACGCTGTCCTGGGCACACACCTCAGCTATCTGGGCTGCCTGTCCAGGACAGTGGGTTAGTTGTTAGTTTGTTAGTGGTTAGTGAGAGAGAAGAGGGTGTAGTGGCCTTACACCTACCCATTGAGCCCTTAAGAACTCGCTCTGGGTTGGAGCCGGTACCGGGCTGCGAACGCTGTACCTACCAGCCTGTAGTCCGATGGCTTAACCACTGCGCCACCGAGGCCGGTGACAACATTAACCCGACAGCTGGTTGAGACGCATGCGCAAACAATCAAGCTGAGTTGACGTTTGAGAGAGAGTTCTACCAGAATGGTTGTTCACATACCGATTGTGACGAACACTTAAACTAAATGATTGAGAATAACGGAAACTGGTATGTATCGAAGACGGCGTAGGCCGGGATATCAGGATTTAATAAATTGAATTTTCTCCGGATGGCTGGACCTGTGCCTAAGCGGCTGTCAGAGTTTATTGATCCCAGCACTAATAATTAGCCCAAATAGCGTGATGTGATCGCCGACAAATTTCACTAAACTAAGCCAATCTTAAGTTAACCCAATATTTCGTGTCTTACACACGGCAGTTCGACAGTATTCCAGTCTCAGAATGACAAGTTATTAATACAGCGTCCACCTACTTACGGGTGCAGACGCTATAATATTTTAGTTACAGGAAGCAAAGGGAAGTAATTTAGCAATTTGTGGAACTCCTTGCCAGGAGATTTGACACCGGTGTACATATTGGCGTGATTTTATTATTGTTGGAGAAACAGAGTTTTAAACTGACACATTCTTCTGAGGTTAGAAACCAGCAGCGAGTGCAGACGGCGGATGGATGCTAGTTACCACTCAGTTTGTTTAAAGTTTTTTTTTTTATATACGATATTTATTTTTCTTGCTGTCGATTTACTTTCCTCCCACGGGAATGGTGCCTCTATTAATTGTATTAAATTCTACATCCCAGTTATACAGAAATGAGAAACGCAGGAAACCTAAATATCAACTCCACAAAGTAAGCTCACAACTAAACGAAAGGTGTGTGACACGGTTGGTCAAATGAGACAAGCACAGTTGGAAAGACTAGGGTGTGCATATGAACAGCAAACGATGTTGAAAAAGGAAGTAAGTGGTTGTGTCCATTGTCCAAAACAGGCGTGAATGAACAGAAAAATGAGAAACGAGAAAAGGGATATTCAGTAAAAAATCTCTCTAAACTGGGGACACCCACGGCACCAAGTAAACAGCCCCGTTTCAAGAGTATTCGCTTTACAGTGATTCTGGTCAATTCATATTTAAACAGGAAGCGTGAAAAACTTCCTGTTTTGAGGGAATTCCTGTTTGAGGAGGGTCCTATTTTGAGGGGTAATAATAAAAAGAAGAAAAAAAGAAGGAGAAAGAAAGAAAGAAATACATCTAAAAATTAAAAACTAAAAAAAAAAAAAAAAAAAATTCTCAACAAAAAGAAGAAAATGTATCTTTGTTCTTTTGTTTCTTTGTGGACACGTGATCGATTACCCGTCTAACGCTCATGTTAATAAGCTCTAGCTTAACTCAGTTGTTTAAGATATGAAACGTGATCGATTACCGTCTAACGCTCATGTTAATAAGCTCTAGCTTAACTCAGTTGTTTAAGATATGAAACGGAGCCTAACTTAAGTGGCTGGCAATCGTTTATTTTTAAAGGGATAGACTCTAAATCACATAATGACTCAACCTCCTTATTAAGTTTTCGTGCAAAATATCTACAATACAATACTAAATGTTTTATTTCCGTGCTTATATATGGTGTATACATATAATTACAGGCTGGTAACCCGACAATAATAAAGCTAATGATAAAAATACTACACGCCTATATATATATATATATATATATTTAAAATGTTTTATAATTATAAGTTCTACAGTGACTTGTCACATGTTATTTGATAGAGATTTTAGGTAGTAAACTACTTCTTGTTGTATCCATGCCCCAACAGACCTGTGCTATTATTACAAGATGGGTATAAGGGCAAGTGAAAAATGTAGCTGTTCGTTGATTGAAATGCGGGAAACTCATATACGAGTTTATAAATGTATTTTTGTTTTGTTATTTAATTTTCAGGACAATTAATGAGAAAATGTGCTTCATCCTCAACTATGATGCTGCATAGTTTGCATAGCCTGTTGTTTCTCGGTATATTGTGGTATCGACCTCTTTCAATTTCAAGACGATGTGCACATATTCTTATTTTGGGGAGATGTCGTCTTAGATTACAGTTATTAATTTTTTCCAGATATGTTTCAAGTCTGTATAGTTGTGTAATATAAGTGTTTCGGAATATGATACATTATATTTTGAATTAAATGCCGACAAAACATTAAATCCAAATAATTACATTTACTTCTATTTTCAATATGTATCACTGTAAAATCCAATAAGGCTGACCAAGAGATTGTCACGTGGCGACACAGCTTCAATTAGAGTTGCATCCCACTGTTGTCAATGGGGGCGAGACGTAGCTCAGTGGTACAGCGCTCGCTTGCTGCGCGGTCTGTTTGGGATCGATACCCGTCGGTGGGCCTATTGGGTTGTTTCTTTATCCAGCCAGTGCACCACGACTGGTATATCTAAGGCCGTGGCATGTGCCATTCTGTCTGTGGGGTGGTGCATATAAAAGATCCTTTGCTGCTAATCGAAAAGAGTAGCCCATGAAGTGGTGACAGCGGGTTTCCTCTCTCAATCTGTGTGGTCCTTAACCATATGTCTGACGCCATATAACCGTAAATAGAATGTGTTGAGTGCGTCGTTAAATAAAACATTTCTTTCTTTCTTTTTATTTTAATAGATACGCGTTGAAGATCGTCTACTGCATATTTAATATTTTCCTCTAAGGATTCTCGAAGAAACCACTGTTTACTCCGAGTGGCAAAACCTTACAATTTTGATATTGTTGTGTTATAATGCAAACAGTTTATGTGGGATCAATTAATTTTGAAATATGTTTTATTCTGTAAATATAGTGAACTTTAACCCTTGCAACTTTGAGAATGCACATTTAGACAAACTATTTACGTCTCACCATGGTTACGGATTAATACAGCAGCGATACATTTCATTTCATTTCAACTGATTTCCGTGCTTTGATCCAATTAAGGTTCAAACACGCTGTCATGGGCACACACCTCAGCTATCTGGGTTCTTTGTCCAGGACAGTGGGTTAGTTGGTTAGTTGTTAATTGTTAGTGGTTAATGAGAGAGAAGAGGGTGTAGTGGCCCTAGTCATTAAAACTCGCTCGGGGGGGGGGGGGGGGGGTTTGCGGGGGGGGGGGGGGGGGGGGGGGGGGGGGGGGGGGGGGGGGGGGGAAACCGGTACCGGGCTACGAACCCTGTACCTACCAGCCTTATGTCCAATAGCTTAACCACGACGCCACCGAGGCCGGTGCAGCGATACAAGTACACAAGCCATTCCTGTGTGGTTGTAAGAGACTTTACATTACAACTATTACAAGACTATTATAAATAGTTTTAAAGTTTGGTGTTTATAAGAAATAAAACCCCTATCAATTATGTTCGTGTTTGTACATATAAAAATCGTTGGCGATGTAATAAATTAAGATGGCAACTTTTTGATGTAATTTTAACAACATCCGGCGGGTGGCTTAAATGTAATGACTTTTTTTTCTTTATTCAAAAGGTTATTAAAGCGTATTGCAGTATCTTTTTTAAAAATATATACTCTAATATCTTCATACAGAGGACAGTGAATAAGAAAATAGTTCTTCAGATTCTACAAAATAAAGACAATTAAAACAAGTTCTTTTGTGAGTCTTCAAATGTTCGTATCTACCCGTTTCTAATCTAACAGATGCTGTACCACTACGAATGAACTATTGTCCATTTTAAATGTCAACGGTGCAGCGGTATTTCACTGTTTTGGTTTACAAAGTATTTGTTTCGACAAACTTGTATATTGTATAAATGCATGTGACGATAACAGTTAATAGCCTGGAAAACCCCCAACAACACAACAACAACAAACAGAATATATTCTGTCATGTCTGTGGAAAGTACGTATAAAAGATTCCCTGCTACTAATGGTAAAAATGTACCGGGTTTTCTTTTAAGTCTACGCGTTAAAATCATCATATTTTTCACATCCAGTAGCCGATTATTAATTAGCTACTGCACTCTACTTACATCGTCGAGTAATATTAGCGTTCCTTTAGTCAATATTATAATATGATTATGCAAGGTTGCAACTTTTATCACGCTCGCAGCCAGTGTTTGACATTCATCCCGATACAGGGATATTCGCACGACCAAACACATCTTGCAGAGGTCTGCGCATACGGAACGCAAGAAATCAATTGAGGCATAGAACAAACGTGGACACATGTTGTGATTCACTTTATCTAAGATCAGGCTCTGCTAAATTACCTGTCAGTTTTGACAAGTTCGTATCATGTTATCAGTGATTGATCTCACGCTGATCAAAACCTCTTTAGTGGAAATCTCTCCCCGCGCTCGGCTTACGTGACGTACATTCCTCACACTCGGGCGCTTCTCGCGCTATAGCGGCTTAAAGTGACATGCTCTAGTTTTCAAACACTACGACGTATTTTTTACTATTAGAGCCGGGTTTTTTATATACATATATCAATGAAATCAGATTTCCGTGCATCATATGTATTTATGGTCATCCTGGTGTCTTTAATAACACAAGATGATTTTTTTTATATTTTAAAAAAACGCCCGTATCTCTAAAAAGTAACGGTTATGGCGACGAGCTATTGTCTGCTTTTTAAAGGTTTTTTTTCGTTTCAACGTCAAAGATTCTTGTTTTACTCTGCTGTAACTTTATCCAAATATGTTACAGGTTTGCAGATTAACCAACCTTTGAGTCCATTTTCATGAGCTGAAACTAGGGTCTGTGTCTTAAAGTCATGTGACTATCACTGCAGAATTTTATTGGTTCATTGTGTAAATGGAGAGAGGGGCCAGGGAGAGAGTGAGTGAGTGAGTGAGTGAATGAGAGAGAGAGAGAGAGAGAGAGAGAGAGAGAGAGAGAGAGAGAGAGAGAGAGAGAGAGAGAGAGAGAGAGAGAGAGAGACAGACAGACAGACAGACAGACAGACATAGATAGACATAGAGACAGAGAGAGACAGACAGACAGAAAGAGAGACAGAGAGAGAGAGAGAGAGAGAGAGAGAGAGAGACAGAGAGAGAGAGAGAGAGGAGGAGAGAGAGAGAGTGAGAGAGAGAGAGACAGAGAGAGAGAGAGAGAGAGAGAGGAGAGAGAGAGAGAGACAGAGAGAGAGAGAGAGAGAGAGGAGAGTGAGAGAGAGAGAGAGAGAGAGAGAGTGAGAGAGAGAGAGAGCG